>NC_051182.1:94064248-94364248 GCF_013339695.2 Rhipicephalus sanguineus | reverse complement strand
TAACAGCTGAATAGATGCACAACGGCAGAAAAGAAAGAAGGCACGAAAACTTATCTGCGCATTCCCATGCAATAGGCGAATCTATCTGGCACGCGACGCGCAAGATAACTGTTAAGGCATTTGATTTCGTCTTTATGCAAGTCAATCGACGATTGGCTCATGCATGCGCTACCGCTATTCTCGATATGCCATGCCTCAATCATCAGACGCGTTTCTTCATTCCTATGTCGGTACAAAACTGCTCATTCCATAAATTTTTGTGCATAAACACTCTCGACAATGTAACGATAGATTAGAGGGTGAGCCTCCGGTTAGCGATCTTTTATGTTCTTTCTGTGTCTTTGTTCTTTCTTATCTACGTGTTTGCCCGCCCTGTCTTTTAAGAATGCATTGCTAACCTATTGCTAACCTTATCTCGGTACTATTGTTAACACATAAAGGTCAAGTCGCTTTGGTAACGAGCATAGGTGGACAGCTAATTACGAGAAAGCTTTCCGAAAAGCAAGTGTCGACGTATATTCGAATAACTCTGGTACTCCCAGTAACTCCCCTATAATAATTGTATCTACTGTAATGCGAGAGCATCATTTGCCCATTTCGCGACCACGCTGACCCACGCAACTCTGCCGGAAAAGCGGAATGTTGATTGTCATCTTCGTGGGCGTGCGCGTAGTTTTTCGATAACCAAACGTCCAGGGAAGGTGCGCTAAAATAACCCATGGCCTCGACGACTGGTACCGCCAGTGCACCTTTTGGCAACAGCGCGCTGCCGGAGCGAACCGCGGAGGCCACAGAAGGCTGGTCGTTCGTAGGTGATTGACTAGATGGCACGCAAGTTCGTGAGAAAGCAAACGCGGCGATCTGTAGAGAGTCTATAGTATGTTCTCGTCTAAGGATAGCCGAATATATCAGGACAGCCTTTGAACTTCGCAGCTGTTCTCGGGCTTTTCAGCCCACGGCGCAAATCATTTTTGCAATGTGAGAGGGCGTCTGGGGAAAGTTGTCAGTTTTTATATATAACCGTTTTCATTCATTTCTTACGTTTGTCATAAATGTCCTTTAGGTGCATAGCCATTCGTATGAAGTGTGTGTTTCAACAAATGAGCCGCTTTTTGTTACGGTCCTGCGGACGCGGCTTCACGCTGGCTAGCAAACGTTAATCTATCTGTTAGAAATAAATGCGTTGTGCACGCGGGCCAAAACAAATGAAGAGAGACAACAGTTTCTGTGAAGCTTTCGTTGGATATTGTGGTTGTGGAATAAAGGCCTCTCAGGAACTACATCTAAAATCGGCATGGACGATTGTGTGCACCTGTTATATTCTTACATCACGAAAATTTAATGCCAAACTCGCGTTTCGGTAGCTGATGATTGCACCTGTGGGGGAGCCATTCCAAAATGCTCGAGAATGCTACGAACGAGACGAAAAACGCCATGCCGATGTCATCGGAAAACAGCGTTCTACGAAATGCTACAACAAGGTGGTGTTTAGACAACGTACAATCACACTTTACGCTGACACATCCCCTCAACAGCCCCCCAAAATTCTTTCTCCATTGATTGATTGATTCATTCATTCATTCACTGTAATGGGAAGCAGTGCTGCTTCTTTTCGTTGCACCTGTCGGTTGTTGTGTGCAAAATTCCTGGCATCCATTTAAGCGGCACTAATGTCAGTATTTTGAAAATAATTTAATCATTGTTTAAAGGATGAAATAACGAGTTAGTTTATTTCTTCCAGCAAGTTTTGTTGCTCAGGCGACAATTAAAACAATATCGGTATGCAGCCAAAGTTTGTGATGTAACCAGCTCAAGCCCGGAGGCTTTTTAGGATAACTTTGGCTACGTGCGGCCTTGAGTGTTCGGCTCCACTTGCAGCAGTGCTGGCGCGATTCCTGATTTCTTACTGTACCGTCAGCGGCATTCTGCTCTTCCACTATAGAGTACAGATTGACGAATGGTGCAGAACCAATCATAATAGGGGAAGCATAACTTCGATGTAAAGAGCGCATCGCAACGGGGTAACAGAAAGCAAGACATACACAGGCGCAAACTCACAACTGATTTTATTGAAGGCAGGTTTTAGGTTCATAAATCTACCAGCTGCACAGGCGAACCGTAAAAACGAACAATATTGTGGTTTGTCGTCGTAAAAGAGCGCCTACGTGGCGTGCGGATGTACGGACCTGTGCATCTTTCTTTCTGTTGTCCCGTGTCGTTGCGCTATTCACGATGAATTTAAGTTCAAAACAACAACTCTCAACATACGACTAGTTTATAGAGGAAGCGGTGAAAATAAAGGCAGTACGAAATCTATGATTACAGTAGCAGGCAGAGCGAAAAGCAAGCTGCATGCTGTGAAAGGTAGCGTAAACAATGCAATAATCAGATAAAATGATGTATTAAAGCCAGTAGATGACTTGGTTTCTGAACTCTACAGTAGCAAGAGCGGTCGCACAACCTCGGTGCCACAGTGACAAGAGGATACAGAATGTTCAGATGTCGAAAAGCGAACAATGACATTAAAAAGACTTACCCTGGAATTATGGGGCAGTGGCACATAAAATAACTGTGCACGTGTTCGAAAAAAAGAAAATTACATTATACTAAAACGCTTTCCTTTGCGCATGCTCGTACCCCATTCAAGTCGCGCCCGCGCGTCATGGTTAGCGCGGTCGTCGCCGAGCGAGAGTTGGCGTTGTGCTCCTGCGGTGGCGCTACGTAGGGTCATAGGTGGGGAACTCTCCCTCATTGGGTTTTGGCATTGCCGGTAGACGGTGGTCTCTCGCGGGAGGTCCGTGGGGGCGATACCGCGGTTCGGTACCGCGGACTCCCGTGGTGGGTAGAACGTCGGCGCCGCCGCATTCGCTGTACATTGTGTGTGTTGTGTTGCTTGTGCGTATTATATTGGCATTATATTGGGTTGTTTGTCATGTTGCTTTAGTTACTTGTAATATTCGGCTGGCGGGCTCGTCGTCTTGTCAAAACTGCTAATAAATGCCAATGTGTCCGTTACACTACGCTGCAGACTGCGTTGATTTGTTTTATCAGCGGATCATAGAACACACACCCCTTAACTCGTCAGGCGAGCACTTGTTCCTTCAATCGTACCTGAGTTTGAACAATTGCCGCATGAAGTGAAGTAACACCAAAGAGAAAAAGATTTTTTTCGGTATTAGTACATCAAACTTTCACAATATCGAAACTCGGTTTTCGCCGCGAGAAAACGCACCTATCGGTCAGAAAACGCGCAAAACTAACCTACAGAGGGTGACGTCGCCTAGTTCACGCACCAACCAGCTGTGACGTCGTAGATTTTTGACAGCGCAAGCTAGGAGCTACATAATTCTGGAATTGTAAAAAGTGAATGAACTTGTGCTCTAAGTCGGCCAGATATTGAACGTAGGAGGTTTCACGAGTTTGGTAAAAATTTCTTGTGCCAGTGTGCCAACAGAAGGCTTCGGAGTTTGATGTCGCTCTTATATCCAGGTGCCGATAACACGGCACGAAATGTTACAAAAAAAAGACTCATATATCCTGCTGTCTCATACATCCTGCTTATCGGGCATTTCTCCTTGACCTGAAAACATGATGAGCTCATATGCATGCGCAGCATTGGTGCTACCGTGCACAAACCTAGGAAGCCGTGTCGAAAAGAAAAAAAAAAGCAAAAAGGAACACCAAACGAGAAGCAACGTTCCGCATCTGGTAGAAAACATCGCAAGCATGAAGGAGTTCTAGCTGACTCAGAAGAATCCTGGAATGAGGTTTTAGCCGTAGCAGCGCTGGAGGTGTTTTCATGTATATTTTCTCCTCTTTGTTTGTTGGCGCTGCAGAAATTATTTTCTGACTGACGCATCTATATTTAATCGTAACGAGATCGGGCGGGCGCGCCTCAAAGCACAGCGAGACGATAAACATGCTCTGTGACACTCTCTAAAGAACTGCGAGAGAGGCACGTCGCGTGGAAGCAGGTACAGTGTGCTAAACGATGTTTCGCGCTTATGCGTCGGAGATATCCCAGAATGATGGTCGTTGCATAATTGTTTCATTAGTTTAGATCATATTAGAGTATCTCCGGCGTCAAATACAACGAGGTGTAGCGCTCGGCCTATCATAAGTTCGCGAGGCGTGATGGAGGGCCTGGTGACTGTTTTTTTTTGCAAGCCACTTTGAAAACTATTTATTAAAACGGCACGACGCTTTCGTAAACCGTAAAATAAATAGCTAACGTTAAGAGTGCAGAAAAATAAATATATAAGTAGAAATATGAAGTGTACGACGTAATTTGGCGTGTGCCGTACCCCGCCTCAATGCTTTCTTTTTCACACTGGGTACACGTGGGGGATGCAAGCCCAAGCATCCCCTATATAGAAAAAATTGTTTCATACTATTGATGTTTACAGTGCTCACGAATTGCCGCGCAGCAGAAAAACTTCAAGTAGAACACGTGATACGCGCCATTGCCTGAGATAACCGCGTCATGCCGCTACGAATCTGGCCACAAACTATGACGTCACTTAGTTTGGTTTCGATGGCGCAAAAGCAGCTGCCGCTAAGTGTAGGATTATCATGTAAGTGTACAAGCCAATATATGTTACGCCGATGAGACACAAACTGAAGGCAGTCGAAATGAACATCTGTGCACTATATAGCCCTAAACGGACGCGTTGCAATCCGTGGGCATTGTACATGCTTTGGCAAATTGATAATAATTTGTCTACAATTTGCAAAACTCTGTTTGCCAGCCCCAAGGCTTGTAGGATTTTTAGACATGAAAGGAAAGTACATCCGCCAATTTCTATGAACACTTGTTGCAAAAGACAGCTGAAAGGTTTGAGTTGGCATAGTTTGTCGCCATAAGTTGTAAGCAGCAAAATTTGTAGCAGCATTACACTCGCAAACAAAGCTGCAGCACTAAACCCAGCAATGTTTCACCGCAACACGTCACTGAGTGACCTAACTCAGCAATGTACTCGGCGATAAACAGCCATCATAAGAATTGCCTAGAAGCCTGCATAAATTGTTAGTCGTCTTCTTGCTTTTTGACAGATTTAAATTTCTGTTAACACATTATCAAGATCACTCTCTAAACGGTGCTATTGAATATTAAGCGCTTCGAAATAAATAAAAATGAGAAACAGAGCACGTCATGTCCACCGGTAATATTTATGTCGACATTACACCGTACATAGAAAGTGAGAGACAGTGCGCCTGAGGCGCGCCAAAAAGCAAATTTATAAAAGCATAAATGCCTTGTCTCTATGCAGGTACACCGGATATTTTAAATTATCTCCTCGATAGTTAATCTCAATGACGGTGATGATCTGTGAAGGTATTCAACAATGAGATTTTCTTGGTGACCGACACAAATGATGAGTCAAACTGGAGGTTAGGCTCTAGCCACAAAGCCATTGATTCTCCTCGCAAAACTGGCAAATTTGTTGCGGCTCTCGTTGTGGCTGGCACGAAGATACAAACAACTATAGGGGGATAGCAGCATATTGCACAAATAGGTACACCACCTGACCAGAGTAGTTCGATTAGTGGGGATTAACTTTTAGCAAACAATGCAATAAATCCGTATACCACTGCTAGCCAAAATGAATGGCCCTAGCACGGAACGTACGTGATCCGTTAACATATTTCAATATAAAATAAATGAGCCACAGAATTCTAGTTGTTTGTTGACATATTTCAAGTTGTTTTAATAGATGATCGAGACCGCTCCAAAGACCATTGTCCTTGAATCTGAAGAGCGACAAAAAAACAGAGCACTGAATTCTTCAGATATTTATGAAAATGAAGGATGAATATATGAAAAAGATAAATTTAGAACATATTATTTAGGAGCCACTGAGCAGCCACTTTGCAGCCAACTGGTTTTCAATTCGGCTGATGCAATATTGAACGTGAACAGCGCTACAACAGCCGCAAGAAATGCGCGAATGTTTTGCCATCATCAAATTCCAGTTGCGCAAGGCGTCCATTAGCCGATTTGCGTCGCGGCCAAGTGAACTCAACCATTACAACTTTTCACGAGCGACAGCCAATGAAACCAGCGCGCTGCACCTGTGGCCATTAAATAATCTTAGTAAAAATCGCCTTTGTACTCTGCTAATTCTCGCGGGCAACACCGACGCCGACGCCAGAGTGCTCTTTTGTGCACATATTGCTAATAAAAGAAACGAGAGAAACTCTAGTGTGTTCAGCAGAAGAGCCATCACAGCTCTTCGACGACGTGTGAAAGTTTCGATGAGAATCTTACCCTCGACCCTTGCACCGTTACAAACAACGAATTCTAAGGTAGTCCCGCCTACCATCCACGAGAGCAACCTGTATTACTTGCTTAGTGTGAGCTTTACGCTTGCAAGGCGTGAAATAATGAAGCGCTCTTGCAAGATTTTTACATCGGCATGCTCGCTAGACTTCATTTGTGCACTTTAAATACCATGAAAAAGGAATGGTACTCCTCAGACATCAATGAATCATTATCCATGGCCTCACAATTATCACAAATACCGAAAGGGTAGTTACAGTTGTGTAAACTCTTAGCATGCATCGCATTAGAGGTTAGACTGGATAGCTACAATGTATGAAAAGAAACTGGGAGCAACAACTTATAGACATTTTCAGCTCACTTTTTTTTAAATTCTTAGGTTTAGATATTGGAAGCTTCACTGCGGATGAACATATAGGGGTGAACTGACGGCAACGAAGAAAAACGCGCGAGGCGCTCTATGGCTAGCTTACAACTGAAAGCTTCCTTCAGAAATATCGCAACTAAATCGATACGTCACTTTGGTGACGATGGGAATAACGGCGTATCACAGAATAAACAAGCAAGTAAACCTCTGTTCACAATTATTAAAGTTGCAGATGTCTCAGAAATCCCAGTTTCAGTTTCGTTTAAGACAATTTAACTATAGTCATGCTTGTAGTGAATCATGTCCTTAGCGAAAAGCCGCTTTTAAATGAAACGATTCTGACCTAATTGTGCTATTATTACAGTGACTAATATAATTAACAAGCCCGGTTTCCATTGTAATGATTGCCACGTAGTTCAGCCCCACAGTTGGTGCGAAACTCCAAGCAACGTTAGTACACTACGCTTCTTGGGATATATTGTCATTTAGTTGTGACGGTGAAAAAGGCTGCAGTAAGACTCGCAAATACGGAATTATTTATTGTCTGATCGTGTGCCAAGAAAAGAAAACTCAGAGTACAACACTCTTTACACTGATAGCGCAAATCACAGTCGTCGGACATCGGTTTTCTGGTCATCGGCGTAACGCTTCGTTTTAAATACATGAGATATCGGAAATTCCAGCGTTATCGGTGACGCACAAGCTAGCTCTAGAATAAACTCGACTACGCGTGTCGTTGGCGCAATGTTATCCGAACAGCCGAAAACAATGTAGAAGTTCCCCAGCACAGCGGGACGTCCTCCGCCGAGTGGTGGTAAACGTTTTTGTAGGTAATGAAAGATCTAGCACGCGTCACAATGTCTGTGTAAAAGAAGGCATCCCAGGCAATGAATCTGTTCGTAGCCCTGCGAGTAGTTCATTTTTATAAATATTACAGGAGAGATCGTGTGTGTGATGTTTGTTGACTGTCAATTCTGTTGGCGATATATAGTAAGAACTATCGGGAAGTTTGAGGACAGCAGTCGAAGTTCATGAATTTCAGTCTAGCTTATAGGAATGTACATTTTCACAAGGTCTGCTTTAATAAAACATGGCTTGCCGTGGCTTGTTAGATGCGTGTTGTTTCACGAACTTACATGTTATTGCTAGTCAGGCAACATTTACCGTTTCCTTTTGCCTTATCTCGGTGGCAGATAACATCGTTTATACGCAAATATGCCAGAATCAGTATTCTTCTTCTTCTTGTTGTTGTTATTATTATTATTATTATTATTATTATTATTATTATTATTATTATTATTATTATTATTATTATTATTATTATTGCTAACAGCGCAGCTTTGAAGCTCACCGTAATTTTCGTCCGTCGGAAACGAAGCACTATCATCATGCCGGTACGCACTCTCTTCATCCTCTTCGTCTTTGCCGTCGTCGTCTACTTCATCTTGTGCTTCCCTCCCGGAACACGTGCACCGATTCAATCGGCCCGGAAGGCAATACCTTGCTTCTCAGAAACCAAACTTCTTACATACAAAACTCTCACACGCCACATTCTCGAATACGGTTGCATCGTGTGCAACCCCATTAAGAAATGTGACGTCAAAAAACTACAATTCATTCAAAAAAGAGCTATGCGATTTGTATACAAATGATATGACAGGGATTTCTCTGCGTCGAATATTCTTCCCCAGATATAGGTCTCACGAAACTTGGGGAGCATCGCCATGTTGAATGCCTGAAGTTCCATCACACTCTAATCAATATTTCCCGCCTCGACACTCGATCTAGACAGTTTTTTCCAGACTTCTATCTACAAGCAGCGACCACGCCCTTGACATTTCAGCCTTTTCCACCCACACTGACACGTTCAATATAGCTTTTTCCCTTCAACAATACATGCCTGGAATTCGTTACACGGTAGTATCCGTCTCTTACCAGTTAACGAATTTCTGGATGCCTGTTCATGAACGTTCATTTGTTGTTGTGTTCATTTTCCTCCACTCCTGTAATAGCCTCATTGAGGTTGCAATACATGTATGTCAAAATATCTAAGATAAGATAAACTCTGATGGGCGAAACAACGAGTTCAGAGAGAGAGAATTAAAGAGAGAAAAACAAAGAATCAAAAGAACACAGAGAGAGAAATAAATAGGCAGCGATAGTGAGAGAGAAGAAAGAGAGAGACAGAGATAGAAAGAAAGAGCGAGTACGCAAAGAGTGGAAGAAAACAAGAAAGCGATAGATAGAAAGAAAGAGAGAAAGACAGAGCATCAAAGAAAGGCAGAAAGAGAGAAAAATATAGAAATAACTAAGAAGGGAAAAATAGAGAGAGAGATAGAGAAAAATCAAGAGAAAGAAGAATAGCGGGAAAGAGAAAGAAATACATAGAGAGTGAAAGAAAGAGGGTGGCCCTGGCCTAATAGCTGAGCGTCATTAGAGACTGCGCGGTATCTATTGGCTAAACTCACCAACTCAGTTGATGCGGGAGTACATACCAGGACATACGCTAGTATTACATACGCCAGTATTATCGAAACTAACTGAACTATGTGCTGCAATCATGTGAATATCACACGTAACTTTCGTTAATGTATTCCACCGAGATCGAGAAATGCTGCAATATAACTTCCTGAATCGTAGGAATACGAATGCAATGCTTGGTAAACTTTATAGAGCCAATACTGGAACGACAGACGTTGACCTGATATGACGCCTGTATCGTAGGAGTACATATGCAGTGTTTGTTGCTTTCTTGTAAAATTAGATAGACAGCACCACTAACACAATTGACGTTGCACGGACATTACGCCTACATAGGCTGTTTTTTCAAACCAGTTTATAGACCTGACGTGGCTCTGTGGTAGATTACATACCCCTACAATTCAGGAGATGCTCAGGCGGAACAATTGCCGGCCATATGCAGGCCAGGCTAACCCCGCCTGCTGCAACATCACCACCACTACCACCACCACCACCTACCTGATTTTCCACGCAGAATGCTTCGGTTCGACTCCTGCTGGGATCTTAATTCTTACTTTTCCATTCGTCGGATCAACGCTACCAATGTCGCTTTTCTTAATGCCTTCTCATTTGAATTACCAATGTCTCTTCTCGCCGTTCCTAGGTAGATGAAAACTGTCAATCACCTGTGGCGCATACCCCTACACCGCGGCCCGTAGTAAACGGGTATGCGCCACACGTGTCTGGAGGAAAGGGTTTCACGACGTACGCGACAGGATTTTCACGTTATTCATGTCATGACCCGACAGTCTTATACGTCAAATCCTCTTACCCTCCCATGCAAATTTTGGTCTACACCAAGTCAAGGTTGCGATCATGAGAGCACCCAGACATAGGCGACTAGATAGATAGATAGATAGATAGATAGATAGATAGATAGATAGATAGATAGATAGATAGATAGATAGATAGATAGATAGATAGATAGATAGATAGATAGAAACGCTCAAAGTGCCGAGGGTTCGCCAAGAAATGCGTCGCATTTCTTGCGACGAGATGCCTACTTCGTATTGAAGGCCGCGGGATCGAATCCCGGTCGAGGCTGCTGCATTTGCGATGGAGGCGAAAACGTTTGAGGCCCGTGGGCTTAGATTTAGGTGCACGTTAAAGAACCCCAGGTGGTCGAAATTTCCGGAGCCCTCCACTACGGCGTGTCTCAGAATCAAATCGTGCTTTTGTAACGTTAAACCCCAGATATTATTATTTTATTGGACTGTCACTTTCACAGAAGCTTTTGTGACAAGTGTATCTCGCTCCACACGTTTAGATGTAGGTTCCCATAAAAACGTGAGTTTATTAAAAAAAGGCATATTAAGCCGAATTTGTATCACTTGCTTATCTGCGGTCCCCTTTAGTTTCGTCTTCCCGTGAAGTAGAGGAAATATACATCGGTCCCTGGAATATTTTTTATAAAATAGTTGTTAGATGTTTTTTAGATAATTGTAATCGTGGAGCAATTGTGTTTGCGCTGATATCGCTTATTGGAACCGCATAGGTTCCTGTTGTGTCACCGGTAGATTCAAAGCTTAGACGACTGCACGATATTTATTGCTTTTATTGCGATAGCAATTATATGGACACTCCAGGTGGGTTTTTGCCGTCGCCGTCATGTTCCGTATCAAGTCCAAATCAATAAGATCCCCAGCGCATCGTATTGTCTGCCCGCGGGTAAAAGCGTGCGAGCGCTGGCGACGAACGCTGCTGAAGCAGAGATCAAAGGAGCTGCCCATCTCCGTCGCTCGGACTGCGCACGCGATACCATCATATCGCGTGCCAGGCCTGCCGTCGATTGCTACTCAGCAGAGAGCAAACATTCCACCAGTCTTCAAAGAGCATGAAACGACGCGGGAGGGGAGGAGGGGGTCGCTCGAGCAGCAACAGCGGACTTTGATTCTAAGGGCGCGGTCGCGATCACTGGCGCGCGCGCTTATCTCGGCAAGCGTCAGCGCACGGCTCGTATACCTTCTATGTCCTGTGCTCTCAACGCGTAAAGAGCAGTTCTCCCTGGAGCAGCTGTGCTCTCTTACAGCAGCGATTTTTATAGTTACGCGATATCGGATCGAATAGAGTTATTTGCCAACCTAACTTTGTATAACGTTGCAATTTGTTGCTGTCGCATTCATTGCGTCGCCTTTGCGGTGAAACTGCGATTTTTTAAGCCATGGTACAGGTTGTGATCTGTTTAGAAACGTGCCCCTGTTTATTGATGGTACGCAGTTATTCAAGTGTTTTTTAAAGCGAAAGCTGTTATGAGATCATTTCACCGGCCGTTTTTGGCGCCGTAGTTGTCCGCCGCCGCCGCCGCCGCCGGTGTTCGTAACCAGTATCGCTCGAAATAAGAAAAAAAAAACGAAATAAGAAAAAAACGCCAGGACTGCGCTGAAACCGCAGCACAGTCACAGCGAAAGCTGGAAGAGCGGCGTTTCTAGATCCCGTTGTAAGCTCTCTTGGGGCTACAATACAAGTACACTAGAAAGGTACCCACTACGCCATAAATTTTAACAGCATTTTAACAGGGAATCTTCTTAGCAAATCATTCCTTTTCGGCAAACCAAAAAGTTGTCATCATAAACGGGTATGTTCCACAGAAATCGGGTAATTCCTTGGATACATATTATAGCGGAAGAAAACGGGGACACCGGCCCGTATTCAAGAACACAACTTAAGTGTCGCGAAAAGTTGACATGAATTAAAGTACGAGGAAAATATAAGTACCAGATAAGTTCGGGGAATGTTTCTAAAGCTAGACATAAGGCTCACTTGTTAAAGTACCGCTTTTATGGGTAAGTACCACTTTTATGGGACCGAGGCTATGAACGATTTCATACTTGTTTCATTAAATAAACCAGAAATAAGTGTCTGTAATTCTTGCTGAACACTGGCCGTATATGTTCTAGTCTTTATCTATGTACATTTCGTAAGAGGCGAAATAGATATTTCTCGCTTTCGTTTGTTTTCCAGCCCTAGACTGGCCGCAACAAACAGCCGCCGCTCAGCGGCCGTCGCTCTAAAGTGGCCGTTACAACTCGTGGTTATTTATCGTCTACAAGTGTGTTTGTTACTGTGGTGAGATATTGCGTGCAATACGGGCGGTTCTTTCGTAACCTTCCGTACATTTCGCTCCTTGTATTCTTTTTCTGCTTTTCAGCGTGTGGCGCATTTTTCTAACTTTGTTATTTCGAAAGCGCCCGTGTGTGTTCCCCCTTTTTTTTTCTTAATAATGAAAGTGTAACAATATGAAGGAAACCAACAACGAAAAATGCTTAATAGGTGAGCGTCTGTCACTTGCTTCGTTACACAGTCTATTCGGGCGTGCACAGCCAAATCCATCTACTGCCACAGCTGTTCTGCAGGCGCAGCTTCCAGTAAATGTGGTTGGGCGCCCGCAGGAGCTCTACAGACGCTCGCTGCCAGCCATTTCTAATAAAATCTGCGTCTGCCGAGCTCCTGCGGATGCCTGCCTAAGGTGTTTATTGAAACAAGCGAAAGAACCTCACATCTCAAATGTATTTCACGCAGGTAATCGGCATGTAGTGGTGGAATGGGATGACACAGTTCGTTGCCATTTGGACCCAGCGGCAGCGTTTCCATTAGGCACAGCACCACTCGTTTGGAAAAGCGTTATCACGAAAGGAATTCCGCGTCGTTATACGCCTCCGTGGGATTCTGCCGATCCCTGAGAACTCGGCGTAATGGCGACGCGGAACATGCTTGATGATATGAATTTTTTTTTTACACGGCCAACAAAATCCGCGAAGTCGGCGACATTGACGCAGTAGTCGGCCATTTTGTTTGACAACAAAACAGCGAAAGTCACCCTTACAGTAGGTAGTAGATCTACTTTACTTCCCGGTACTTAGGTGCCGATTCAAGTTTACCTTGAGTACAAGACTGCTGCTTGAAACGCGTTAAGCGCTGATCGGATACTTAAGTCATAAGCTAAGGATAAGGGTCGTTTGAGAAAAGTTGCACACTACGACCGCTATCCTTCAACTTAAACTTTTACTCCCGACCACGGCCGCTACATAAAAAAAGCAGGTGCGGCCTGCTGCGTGGCGCCGAAACGGCGTCCGGGGCCTAGTTCTCCTTGCACCCGCACTGGCGCCACCACACTGGTACAGCTGTTCACGGAGAAGCGCTTCGACAGCAGCGTTTGTGCGGCCGACACTTACTACAATCAGGCCGTAGACAACGCGTTTAATAGCTGCAGATTACACGTTGAATATTGAAGTCGTTATTAGAACCTAGGAGTACCAGGGTTTTGTAGAGTGGGCCTCAATACTCTCCACGAATGCTGCCCGTTTGACTCACCTGAAATGAAAGTCGTCGGGCAGATTCCAAGGGCTGATTTATCGGCCCACCGAAACGCACCACGAAAGCACACAAAATTTAAATGTAGGTCCTGTTAGTGCACCAAGAAATGCCGGTTGTGGTTCAAAGCAAGAGTTAGAGCCAAGAGTTGACAACACAAACAAAATATATTCTCAGTTAAGGCAGTACAAGCACCTTGCAAACATCCACACTCGGCAGGTATCAATTACAACTCACAACATCACTTGTTTAAAACAACGGGAACAAACTTACCGTGCTACAAATGCACTCTCATCCATTAAAAACTATCCAAGAACACTTAAAGGCCTTGAATATTCACCAAACGTGTGCAGCCCACAATTCTTCGAACGTTTCTGGAATATTTCTCTTCCAGGAAACACTCAAACGAACTCCAGCTCTGGTCACCGTCATTCGGCGGCACTATTCTAAACAGTGCTTCCACGGTGTCATCACTAGATCATCCAAGGACGAGTGACCGCACTACACGACTCACACGGACAACATAACTTCTTCGCCGACTTCCCCCTACCGTCCTACCCTCCGTCGTCTCTCGTTTGGATCCTTCCCAGTTTCGCGAACACTCCAAGTGATTGTTCGATTGTTCGGCTCGTAGCACGTAGCGCAGCGACAGCTAGGGGAAAGGGAATCGTCTCGCCGGTTCGTCTGCGGAGTCGGTCGGTTCCACATTGATTTCTTGAATTCTCCCGATCTGCGTGGCTGTTAGGCTGTCGCGACCGCGACGGCGTTCTCGGTGGAGAGGGTAGGGGTTCGCCCCAGGCGCCTTTTGATGCTTGTCTTTTCTTTTTCGTTGCGCGCACCCGTTGGGGGTAACAGTCGGCGCAGTGGCTCGATGCTGTCGTCAGTATGCGGCGGCGCGCACCTGTTTTAGCGCTAGTTTGTGACAGAAGGAAGTGCTCTGTTACGAATATTACGCTTCCCGACACTGTAGATTGCATGGGAACACGTGGTACTTCACAGCAGCGTCTTTTCACACGTTCGAGTTGCACAGCGGCACGTAACAGCTTCGCGTCATCACACCGCTAGAAAAAACCGTCTGCCACATACGCGCGCACCAAAAAACCGTACTCAGGCGCAGGAAACATGAGGCAAGCTGCTCACACGCGCACTCACACACAAGAAAGACACGACAAAGCACACGAAAATGCAGACGGACACGCATAAACCCTGAGGCGACCACATACTAACACGAACCGGCGTCTGCCTTGGGGACCGTGCTTGTGGCGCCCTCAACCAAAACAGCTGCCGCTCAGCCGACCCGCGCTCACCCATTGACGGCGACGCGACGCAGCAGGCCGCACCTGTTTTTTTTATGTAGCTGCCGTGTCCCGACAAATGATATATAAAGTGACAACAACTGAAAAAAAAAAACACAACAGATTTAGCGTCACCATTCGATGAAGTTACACGTGCCAGGCAACGTTTAGCGCATGCACCCTTGCAAGAAGCTAATCTATATAAATTCCACTGCTCTGTAAATTTCACTACTCACCATTGGTCCACCGAAACTAAAGAAGACAACACTTAGTCCAACAAACGGCTGCGAAGCGACCGCGGCCCCGGAGCAATGGAAGGCCTACGCCAACGACGACATCCCCGTAATCTATGAGAGGTGCGAACGCGTGGTTTCAGCGCGACGTTCGGTCTCTGGGGTTTGGACGGACATCCGCGTCGTGTCTGTGGCTGTCTGTGGGTTAACTCGAACCTCTCTGCGCTTAGAATCAACGTAGACACAACCTAGCATCACCTAGCTAAAGCCTAGCAAAGACCTAGCAGCAACCTAGAAAGAACCTGCATCATCTAGCTAAGGCCTAGAAACAAGCTAGAAGCAACCACATCAGTTTTCAGAAGCGTTCAGTTTCGCCTTTTCAAGCCTTGCGTGGCCTAGTGCAAGCTTCGCTTTTTTCTTTAATTTAATAGTTAGGTAAAAAGATCTAATGACAAGTCAGTTTATTATTTGCAGCACTTTTTATTGCGCAGGTCACCATTAAAACCGTATGAATAGGCAGCGGAATCCTGCCATGTCACCAGATGAAGCACAGAGGCTTTTCAGAGTGACTTTATCTAGGTGAACCCTTCGGTATTTGTCTCCATCCACAGTGCAGTCACGTTCGACTGGTCACAGCTAAGGTGGCTAGCACATCCGCATTCAGCTCTGCCACAGTAGAATACAGACTACTGTGAGGCGGTTAACATTTGTGGCTAACGTGAATGCATGAGCTAAACGCCGTAAAGGTCGGCTTGCAGCCGTATTTATCCTCGACAATCTGCGAAGTCTATTCGCGAAGGCATAGGACGAAGTCCGAGATCAGGGCTTCTGGAATGCCCCCTTCTGAGCTCTCTTCTCAAGTAAAGAAGGTTATCCTCTCTCTCAAAAACAGGTCAAGTACCGATATAGCGGAACGCTAATATTGCGCTCTCCTAGAAATTAAAAAAAAAAAAATAAACGCGTAGCTTGCACTGGAGGCGCAATGATAATGAGAGGGCGCAGCTGGGTTTTCCAGGTTACTGCTGGTTTGCTGTTCTGAAATCTGTCTCTTTCTTGCCTGAGCTCGTTTCGCAGAAATTCTGGAGTCGGTGTCGGCGTCGTTGGTTGTGAGCGAAAAACAGCCTTGTCCCTTCTCAATGCATTCTAGGTGAGCATTGTCTCTCTGCAACGTTGTTGCGGTAATGTTAGGCGTGGTCTAAGCGAAGGTAGTATTAATATTTATCACTCATGTAATATTCGGCGGGTGGGATCAGCATACGAGATTGAGGTGAAACTAACACAGAAACTAAGAACATTTTCATATCGCTCGTCGCCACCTTCGAGAAAAAAATTTACAGTTGCAGTCCAAAAGTATGATTTTGGATTGTAGGGCTTAGGTAAATTAAATTTTAGAATGATTAAACTGCTAAAAATGTAAAACACAAAATTTGTAAAAATAAAAATCTGGCAAAATTTCCATGTTACGCCAACAGTCGTAACTACAAAATGGTTGGTGCGATTGAAACGCGACCTGGCAGGTGCGTAGTCAGGACACTATCCTGTGCATCTAACTTCCACAATCACCCCATCTCTAATCTAAGGCGTGCTACCGTAAGAAGAATGAAAAAGTTTCGAACACAAGTGGCCGTAGTAAAAAAGTTATAGCACATTTCCAATAATTCTGCTTCAATGCAGAACTCAACCTACAAAGAAATAGTATGCAAGATTGTATGTAAAAATATTTATCAGAAGGAAAGCTATCACTGTTCGCGTAAGTGTAGAATGCAAAAAATCATGTTTTGAGAAAAATAGCTTTAAATATTTCAGTCGAATGTACATATAATAAGGGAACATTCAATATGTCTGAAATTCTCCGCGATCATAGCTTGGGACTTCCTCTGAAGCGGCGCATTGTTCTTTTGAGCGAGCTGAAGCACATGTATTTTTTTATAGCTCATATTGCCTCTCCAGCTGACTCTCATGTATGTGTGCCACAGCGGGTCCACGCTTGGTATATTGATTCTGTAACTTGCGTTGATGCTTCTTTTTTGTCCTATACTTTGTCACATTTCATGGAGTACTCTAACTTTCTCCTTGAAAGTTCACAACTAAGCCCAAGAGCTCGAAGGGGTGTACGAAAAAGCAGAGACAGCCGAGCGAAAACGCGCACAACCTAAACAGAGTGCCGCAGCTGTGTAGTGGAAATTTTCAAATAAATCGAAAATATCGTGACCCACAAGCTTTAGAATGTACTTAGGCACTTAGCATTATATAATATGCATAAGTAAAAATATTTATAACGTAATGGCAAGTGTTGTGGAATCAGAAACCTTCAGTTTCGGTTTCGAATGCGCCTTAGAGGTGTTGGAAAAATGGTCATAACTTTCGAACAGCTCAAGATAACTACATAATTCTTCTAACACGAAAGTGTTTTATGCCGGGGTCCACCAAGACTTCAGTGACGTATTTCCGTCACGGAAATGACGTCGAAAAAATACACACATCCAGATGGCAAAGAAAAATAAGGTACCGCCAACGGGCATCGAACCCACGGCCGCTCGGTCCGCAACAACAGATGCCGGGCACGCTATCCACTGCGCCACGATCGCAGACTCAAGACGCTTTACGAACACGCCTTTTATATCTACCACTCTCTCGGTCGCCTGGGTGGTGCTGATCTCTGGGAGTGGTAAGGTAAAGTAATTCGTCATTGCTGTGGCCTCCGCGACAAGCCCCTGCAACGCGTTACGCGTCCGTCCCATTCGGCGCGTTTTCAATAGAAGTTGAATTTTGTCAATGCCTTAACACACCGCGAGGTGGCGACTTTTACCCAAGCGTCGTAAAAGCGTCGGGCTTGCTCAGCATCACGCTAATACCCCGCCACGGTGGTCTAGTGGTTATGGCGCTCGACTGCTGACCCGAAGGTCGCGGGATCGAATCCCGGCCGCGGCGGCTGCGTTTTCGATGGAGGCGAAAATGTTTGAGGCCCGTGTACTTAGATTTAGGTGAACGTTAAAGAACCCCAGGTGGTCGAAATTTCCGGAGCCCTCCACTACGGCGTCTCTCATAATCAAATCGTGGTTTTGGGACGTTAAATCCCAGATATTATTATTATTATCACGCTAATACAAACCAAAAATGGCTCTGCGACGCGCGCCTCCCTCACCTGGCTGTAACACCGCGTTCCATGCTCACGCGCTCGCCCCGAGAAAAATCGCGGCCAGGCTACCGAGGCGGCACGACGCGCTTTGCGTTTCCCTCTAGTCCGGCTGTGGTGTTCAATCACATTTTAACATGCCGCGGGATGGCGACCAAGTTCTGCGTCCAATATGCGATGCTCTTCTGGCTATCACACCTCGTTCTATAACGCTTTCACCGTTAACTGCTACAGCTACCACAAGGGTTTGCTTAATCATTGAACATGGACATTAGTCGTCGGGATGGAGATGTACCACCAATCATCAAAGTGGGTGTATACACGTTAAACGGTCCCATTAGCTGCCAGACATCAATATACATTGTGCAAACTCTCTTATAGGCACCGTACACTGGCCAGAGGGAGCTGCGTTCCTCGCACTGGCCCGTCCCAAGTCCGCTGACATTGGCCGTTAGGGGCACGCAGAAAGCAGACGCGCTCACGCGTCCCCCGTGTAGCCCGGCCACAATCCGTGCACTCGCGCAGGGAGGGAGACGCGCGCATCGCGTTCAATTTTGACGGACCCCGTCTCATTAATGCTTTTTTTATCCGCTAGGCTTTGCGCTCTGGCGCTGCAGTCGCACTGGAAAACTCGACTGTACGGTGCCTATATCAATGTACAGTAAGCATTCAGTTACTTCTGTAAGGGCACGCTTTACTTTCGTGTTATTCCGATTCCTATGACGGAGGGATCAGCCGTGTTTTTTGCGAGATATTCTTGAACAGACAAGGAGCTTCAAAATGTCGAATTAAAAAAATCACTTTAAAAAAATTGCTTTTGAAGGTGATGACATACCTTAGGCGTTATGTGTCCCCTTCCTGATGATGTAGGAACACATGTAGATCTGTGGCTGTGACTCATAACATGCTACTCCTTATTTCAAGCGGTAAGCGAACCTTTTCTTACGGGGGACATGGCCACGAACATTACTTTGTACACTTGTATTACATACCGCTATATCGCTATACAGCTACATCGCCTTTCAGCAGAAATTGCATCTTTTTTATCCTTCTAAACCATCTTATAACGAAATATACACATATTTAAGGAAGTTTACTTTGCGCCAATAAGAGAAAACGCCACAAAGGGCCCAGAACCGCCCAGGCATTTCATCGATGTTTTGGGGTTCATCGTGCGGAAATTATTTATCCCTGCAAGACTCAAAACTTCCCGGCATGTCTAGCCTCCGTTATCATGCGCTTTCCTGAGACTCTTTAGGCTGAAAATATTGTCACGTGTGCGCAAACTTTCTGAGCATCTGCACATGGCAATGTGTGAGTACTTCATGGACATACAAACAGTTTATTTTCATGAATGTTATAGAATGTCGAGGAAGCCGTGGCTTCCCATGGAGAGTGCAATAAAGCAATTGGGGGTAGAAATCTATTCATCATATTGAATTGCAGATTTTTTTTTCTTGCCACAACCAGGCTATCATTGTTAAGCACACTAGAGTGAGAGAGAGAAATATTTTTGAACACCCGGTGTTTATAAGCATCCAGCTAAGCCAAACAGCGCCCGCGTTCTCTTTGATGTCTCTTTATCTACACCCCCTTAATATCCAGACTGAATGATCGAAATTTTCCATAATTGGGAACACCGATTGACATCGTAGTGCTGCGCCAGTCAGTTCTAGAGGCATATAATATTTCATCCTCGAATCTCTACGGTTACACAAGTTAGCCTTCATCCTAAGGTTTAAGTCTAAGCACACAATTTCGCTATAGATTTTTGAAGTTATAAATGTCCATTTAAGAAAGTAACTGCCTTTACATATGCCCAGAACGCTGCTATGTTGCAACAACTTCTTTGAAATGTACGGCGACCACATTTACATCAATGCTAACTCGAGTTTAAACATGCGTCGAAAACAGCGAAGAAAGTATGGCTGCACGAAGAACTGGCGAAGAAATGTAGGATACGGAAAATACGCGCTGTGTATATCAGCCTACAAGCTGTTTAGTAGCGCACGTGGTAGCACTCAGAATAAAATGACAATAAAAAATGAAACCAGAAAAAAAGGTATTGTCGATGCCATGCGCTCCCAAGATTGCATATCTTGTGCAATCTTGTGCGCGCATAATATCAATATAGTGCCAATAGATGCACGATAAATCATACAACAAAGACCGTTAACTGTATATTATCCGCCGTATATCGTTTGCCCCTATCGTGTGGAAAAGTGTACATCGGGCAGACGGATCTTTGTATGAACACCATGCTGTTAGAGCATAAAAGGTCATTTGGGGCAAACAATTATTCCCACAGAAAGGTACCATGTTCTCAATGTGTCTGCTCGCCACTGTTCAGTGACACGTGCACCGTTTTCCATCATGGCAACCAACTAACGAGGGAAATAGCGCGCTCGCCGCTCTTCCTGCACGCACGTTGAGGAGGAGCACTGGACCGGGAGGAGAGCATAGCGAAGAAAAGAGCGAAACGAAGGACGGCCTCTTTTTATGGCATCCAACGCGTATAACTAACCTACTACGGCAAGGTTTCGAAAAATTCTCACGGGTACGTGTTCGCTGAAGACTCGTGCACAACTGCAATACCACAGCCAAAGTTCCACCTCCGTGTGGTTTAGGAGCCTTTTAATGAGAGAAAATCCCTCGTTATTTTCGAAGGCCTATTGTAACTTAGCAAGGGCCTTTACGGCTACTGATCCTTCAGCTGCATCGGCGATTTTCTATTGTACACGGCGAATTGTCGCAATGTTCCCAGTCATAGACTCCATCTCGGTGGTGTGCAACGACTCGCGGTGACTTGCCGCTTGCGAAGACTTTGGTGGCTGCGCACGAAACTCCCTGTTTCCTGACGGTCCGGTTCCTTGAACATCTCGATGCGACTTTTCTGTCCTCTCCGTCCAATGACAGGCCATATCTTCGAGTGACTGCCGCAATGTCTCCAGAGCTTTCGGCGCTCTAGCTCGAACCTGTCATTACAATTCCCGAGGTAAGCCGTGTATGACGAGCGTTATAACGGAAGTCAGCGGAAGGTCCGGCTCTGCAAGTAGGAGCAATCGACGCTTTTCAAAGAAGTACTCGATCACTGGTCCAGACCTGCAGCGGTAGAAAATGGCTTGATCCCATCGCTCAAGCGGGCTCCCACGGATGATGAGATGAAGCTCTCCTTCCATGTGCTCCATGCATCACATTCATGTCCTATGATACGCAACGGTACCATTTTCGTGCGATGCCACTTAAAAACGGAAGCATATGCTTCACCGTTGTTCGTCGGTGTCTCAGCCGTTCTGTTTACAGGCGCATTCAAATAAACTAATCCACGCCTCTGATTTGCCCGACGCATTAACAAACGGTATAGGTTTCACAAGCTCAGTAGGACGGCTGTCTCTCAGGCTCAACGCCGATAAAGGGATCATTTAATTTTGTTCAAAAACTTGTTTCTGCTGAGCTTGAATCGCCTGCAGAACAACGGAGAGGTCTGCCTGGGAAGTTGGCTGTGATACAGCAGGCTTCTCTAGTTTCGATGTCACAAGGCGGTTGAATGTGAGACTTGAAGGTTTATCTTCACAGACTCTTTTTTTCTAAGAGTTCGTCGAGTGACATAGACACCTTCTCGAGAACTATTAAGATGAGCTCACCTGTCGTGACGTCGACGGGAAGATCGACTGGCGGATCTCCAGGGAGCGCGTACTTCGTGAAGATCAGGCTGTATGTGGCTGGCTGAACGAAGAAGGTAACCCACATCATGGATCGTCAAAGCCGACTGCGCCAAAAGATGTATTTAAAACTTCACCTATCAACTGAACACAAGAGACTTCGTTTTGTTCTATCGAACGTTTTCTTTATTGTCTTCTCCGCCCTGCCCCTTGTTGTTGATGATGATGATGATGACCTCTCACTAGTGGCGCTTACCCACAAAGGGGGATGGGCCAAGAACCGGGCGGCAGGATTTTGAGGTAAATACTTGAGGCTAAAGATAAACGTTGTAATTTTTTACTGAAATAGATAAAGAAAAACAGAGCTAATACTTGAAAATTCTGCAGAGCACACAGTCAGTCTATCAGGTGTGATGTTTGACGGATGTAACAACGGTTGGAATTAGTACTGAAAATAAGCCAATATAAACTAGCATGGTGATCTTTTGGTTTCCTGTATGTAATCAAACACTGCAGAGTGGACCTCCCTGTGGCTATAACCTAATGTAATGCCACCAAATGATAAAATTTGCGGAACATTGATTTGTAATCTTAACTTTTAAGGGGAGCGACGAGGCATCTTTTTCGCTGATTAGAATACCGGTGACAGAATAAAAAGAAAAGCTCTATTGTCTCTATTTCACCGCAAAACTGACATAACGGAGACGCGCTGAGTCCAGCTGTGTGTAAGTAATAATTCAACTTCGGAATTCTGCAGCGTAGTCTGGTGAAAGTAACTTCTACTTGCCGTGATACACACCACTGCTTATTCCAGCCAAATCTTAGATGTGCAAAGTCGCTGAATTGATCCCATGAAAATTTGCCTATTTCATTAAGCGGACACGCATTTCGAAATCTTATTGCTGTCGCGTAAGCAATATCGGGTATAATCGGTGTAATGGGTCCCCTTAAAGATATTGTGGCTAATGTGTCCGCCATCTCATTTAAATATATTCCGCAGTGGCCTGGTACCCATAACAGCTGAATTTTTCGCAAGTTTGCCGGTACTAAATGATTAAACATGTTAATGAGCGGTAAGTTTGCCGCCGAAGAGAGCGCCGAACATACTGAAAGAGCATCTGTAATTATAACTGCTTCTGATTCGCTTGGAGGAAGCTTTCGTAGAGCCAGAACAATAGCAAATAATTCTGCAATGAAGATAGGTGTGTAACCTGGAAGTCTAACAGGAAAAGACCAATCAAGAGAAGGAGAGAAGATGCCTACCCCAGCCTTTTCGTTTGATACGGATGCATCAGTCGCAATTATGTTGTTAATTGTCAGGTGCGCAATGTAATCTTGCAACTGATCATTTAAATACCGTAATGGCATATGTTTCGCATTTGGAGGAAAAATATTATCAAAATCTATGTCAAGTTTTGAATGACTCGTACGTGTTGAGCCAATATGATTAATGTTAACTTTTAATGGTTCAAGCAGCGCCTGAACGAATATAACTTGTGGGGTGTGTAAGCGCGACCACTGTTTTTCAAAAAATAGGCTTGGATCTTTCATAAAAACGTAAAATAACTGATTTTGAGGCGAATTATAGATGTTTAAAAAGGTTTGAACTGTAAGGATTTTGAATCTGTTCATCAAAGATGGTATTCGCGCTTCGATATATAACACATTATTTGCCACAAACTTGGGAAGACCAAGGCACAAGCTCAAAGCTTCCCTTTCTAGTAGTATTAAGGGTTTCATTTTATAATTCGCGCTTCCAGAAAATAATACACACCCGAATTCCATAATAGGCCGCACATACATTTTATAAATCATTATCAATGTATTTCTTCGCAACCCTGTTTTCCTGTTTGCAAGCTTACGCAGCCACCCCGTGGCGCGTGTTGCCTTGGAGCCAACTTGTTCAATGTGATTCCTCCAGTTTAATGTTCCATTATATAGGATGCCTAAGTATTTAAGGGAATCAACTTGGGGAATGATTTCTTGACCATACATTAGTGAGATGTTGACCGGGTCCCTAAACGAAAACGCGAGAAGCGCGCTTTTGTTGACGTTTAATGACATATGAATATCTTGAAGCCATGCTTCTAACATATTTATATAATTTTGTAATGTCTGGTAAAGAGAGTGCAAATCACTATTGGTTGCGAAGAATGCAATGTCGTCCGCATACACATATAATTGAATATCGCGATGGGTTGGAATGGAGCTCATGAAAATATTGAACAAAACAGGCGATAGCACTGCCCCTTGTGGCACACCGCGTTTCTGCTTATATCTGTTAGAAGAACAACCCCCTTGGAAGCAATAAAATTCTCTTTCCCTTAAAAACTCTGCAACCCATGCCGTTATGTAGGTTGGAAATTGGTAACGTATCATCTGTTGTATTAGAATTGTATGCTCCACCTTATCGTACGCCTTCGCTAAATCTAGGGTCACTAGCGCACAATATTCTCGTCGGCGCCGAGCCAGCTGTATGCGACTCTCCAAGTCCACGTGCGCACACCATATGGAGCACCCAGATCGGAAGCCAATTTGACTCGGGTTTAGCATTGAGTTATCATGAATATATTTTATTATTCGTGCATTCAAAACTCTTTCTATCAATTTGATCATGTTAGACGTGAGAGAAATTGGCCTTATATTGTCAAGCGCAAACCCAACTCCCTGTTTTTTCAGTATCGGAATTATTTTGGAAAGCTTCCAGTCTGCAGGTATCCAAGAAATTTTCAACTAATAATTAACCATGTTACGGATTTCATGAGGGGAAATTTCGTACAACACTTTTATTATTGTAGTGGACACCCCATCCGGCCCTGGTGCTGCAGGAGGTAAATGCCTTACTACATCCGCCAGTTCTGTTAATGTAACCTCACTGAATTCCTCACCTGCCATTGGATTTACAATGTGCATAGGCATAATTGACATGAACCTATCTTCTAATCCTTTAGCGATATTTTCTAATAATTCAGAGAGTTCGCGAGGAGAGAGAATTGTAGAATCAATATTTGCTGATGGTGGTATGATTTTTCTAGAGCGTAAAAATCTAAAAAGCGCCTTGTTGTTTTTTTACTTAGAAAGGTAATTAAATTTGTTGATATCATAGTCATCTTTTGCTTTGCGTACAGTGCGCTTAAAATCTGCTGCCATGTATTTGTAATCACACCAATTTTTGGGGGACTGGTTGAGTAGAAGTTGTTTCCACGCAGCCTCTCGTTTTCTATAACCCCTCATACATTCCGCATTCCACCATGGGCTAAATGATCCTTCTGTGTTCGAGTTCAATGCAAAAGTTGAATTTTTTAATGATCTTTTTAACACAGCACACAAGCTCATTGCCCTAATATCTTCCCGCATGTCCTTGCGATGAATGAAAGTAGCCTTTAGGTCTTTTTGTAATTTAACATAATTTACGAATGAACCAATTTTTCCAGTTCGAAATATATTCGGGAAGTTCATTTCGAAACTAATAGGAAGGTGGTCACTGTTTGAAGCGCAGTCTAAAGTATTCCAGGAGGATATACTTAAGGAGGAGGTGGCAAAAGTCAAGTCTATAGCCGACTTAGATTGACCTCTGACAAATGTAACAACTCCAGTATTCAAACAAGATAAATTATTGTCAAGAGTCCATTCCCACAAGCGTCTTCCACTTATATCTGTTCTAAATCCCCAAGACACATGGTGGGAATTAAAGTCACCAGTCAGTAGTATATCCTTTCTACAGGAGGCTGTCATGACATCTAGGCATCTCGTGTCCTGTACACCTGCCGGGAAGTATGCATTAACAAAAGAAAAAGGAGAGCAGTTCGGCAATGTTACGTCTAACACCAAAATTTCGTAATCATTAGCCATGCACTGATAAGCTATTTTGGCTCTGTGACTAAACTTATGTGATATTAAGAAGGCCAGTCCACCACCTCTGCCAGGTCGATCCAAACGAAATACTCGGTAATTTCCTAGGTAAAATTTTTGACCGTCTGCAAGCCAGGTTTCTTGAATAGCAATTATGTCTGGGGAAAATTGCGAAGAAATATAGGATAAATCTGTGGTTGCCGACCAAATCGATCGGCAATTCCACTGCAAGATTTTTAGTGAGCCTATTTTGTCGCTAGAACCGTAACAGAAACTGCTTGATCCAAGATATCTTTTTTCAAGAAGTCTTGTTTCGAGAGGTTCTCAAAAAAGTCCTTTTTTGACTGGTACTTTTTCGATTTCGACTTTTGGGGAGACATTTTTGAAGGGGGGGATCTGGTGCGCTTCAGCGACTTTTGAGATTCCGTGTCCATATCTGTAAAGTCGTCAGAATAATCTGTTATAGGTTCTGGATCAGCCTGCACTACCTTCTTGGCAGGTTCAGCTTGTGAAGACACAGATCGCTGCTGAGTTGTTGGTTTTTCTATTTCTGTACTCTTTGAAACCATGGAATCCTGAGGATCCTGACATTTCATAGACACCGTACTAAGCATTTGTGCCAGCTGATTTGAAAACATTTGTGCTAAGGCTTCAACAAGATTGTTCGCGAGACGTTCCATTGCCTTTCTGTAGCACTCTCTATGGCCTCTGCGATAACATTTCCAAATGATGCATCCAAAGTAGCGACATGACGAGCTGTTACGCCTGCATAGCCTTTCGACCTTTCATTAAGTTCCTCAACTGCTTCCCTCCGGGAGCAGCGCCTGCGCTCCACAATTTCCAGTATGCTCAGTTCTCGTTGTTTTGCCACACAATCTGAAGAGTCTGCCGGGTGCATTCCATTACACAAGCAGCACTTCTCTTCCTCCGAATTGCAGTCGCGGCTGTCATGACTTTCTCCACACCGACGGCATCTAGCACCTGACCTACACCCTTTTACACTGTGGCCATAGCGCCAACACTTGAAGCATTGTAGTGGTCTCGGGGATAGGGACTCTACCTTGTAGATAAGTGGCCAGGCTTTAATCTCTGATGGTCTTACTGTACCTGCAAAAGTCACTATCACCGATTCAGTCGGTGATTTCCGATTATCAATCAGTCGGGTGCACCTATAGACGGAGACTGCGCCTGCTACCGAAAATAAGTCCAGAATTTCTGCAGGTGTCCGGCTTGTATCTACCCCGCGGACTATTCCTTTCGTACATGCAAGATGTGCTGGAATAAACGGGCTCACCGGATGCGTTGCGAACTCCGAACAATTCAGCAGCTCTCGGACGCAATCCTGATCTGGAGAGCAGCAAAGGATACCACCTCGACCAAATTGACGGACCTCAGTGATCTTCTAGAAGTGAGAAGAGGCTTTCCGAAGTTCCACTTGAATCGCCTTTGGATTTTTCATCGGAATAGTACCTCCATCGGTCGGTACCATAGCCACAGGGACATTCTTGACTCCACTGCATACACAGGACTCAATCGGCCAATCCTTGGCCGGTATAGAGGCTTGCCAAGGGGATTGCCCTTGGCCAGGCGAAGAAAAAGACGTCGAGATAGTCTGACTCGCTTGCACTCAGAGAAATTCTATACCGCCCCCCAAAAGGAACTATGAAATCAAAACAATCCAAGCTCTCTACTTATCAGGATCCTGCCGCCCGACCCAGGCCCAGACAGCGTCAGGCGGTAAGCTACGTGGCAAGCTCCTTCTTCTTGTTGTCTTGTTTCGACTTCTTCTTCTTCTTCTAGGTGTAGGCCGCTCGGCTTGCTTCATAGTTTCTCCCGAACATTCAAGTTTCCTCACAGTGTTTGCGAGGAGTGTGATGTTGGTGCACAAGTAGGCGAGGTCTCCTTGGAAGCAATCCACTGAGAGAACAGCTTGTGCCTTCCTGACTGTAGCACTCTCGTCAACTGAAAAGCTGTTGATACCGACCTCAATGCCAGAAAAGTAGCTGTTGTAATATTCAGCATCTTCTTGCCACGTTCGCCAGCGTGTGACTACAGGCTCTGGCGTAATGGGCACGTAGGGCAACTTCTCCTCGAAAGAGCACACGCGAGGGAGGGGCCTGAGGAACACGGCCTTGGCTCTTCCGGGATTTGGTAGAACAGGAGGAGGAGGTTGAGCCACATACATTTCCGAACAGTCAATGTTGCCCGGTAACGTGAATAATGGTCTTAAACTGCATTTTAAAGCGGAACTTTAGGCTAAACAATGTTCAGAAAGGCACCAATTTCGAATAGGCGTTTACAGGCATTTACTTCATTTAGGCATAAACGCCCAAAATAGGCATTGATAGGCACTATAGAAACACTACAGGGCTTTTCTTAGCCTCTAATTCATGCTCATATATCGAAGTGGCGCGATGGATGCGCAAGTTACGAAATAGGCATTTGCCTAAAATCCGGTCTCTACTTATTATGTACTGCCGCCACCAACACTACCACACGCACGTGACGATAATTTTTTTCGCCGGAAAAATGGGCGGCAACTGATGACGTTCGCCGATCACAATGTAGCAAGCGAGTTTTCTGCGAGTAATGCGGACCGCGGTTGGAACTTTGATAAACAGCTTCCACCAGGTCTGAGTTTTGTGACATCACGTGCGCATTGCCCGAAGTCATAACGAGGCTGCTCAGTGCTGCATCCACGGCGGACAAAACTGTGGTCCCTAAAGACACGACGATAGCGTCAACGCAGTTGTGAAGGCGCGGCGACCAGAGTAGCAACTGAACTGCTGAGTACCGCATCTTCTGGTGAATAAGCCTGCCTGGCTACTGCGCAATCATAAGTGGAGACCACGCCTTTCTGAAGGCCCGCGGGCGGTTCGGTTATTCGCGAACGCCCTTCCCGTTCCTTTGCGTCCTGCATTTGCGGCGCTTCGTGCTTGGCGCGCTCCAAGGATCGTCCGAATGAAACTTTTGCTTTTTACTTTTGCCTTATTTGAACTTCTTTTGCCGACTTTTGCAACTATTGCCTTTGGTGTACGATAATTGGTCGGTTTCTGAATATGAACTTTTGTTTGAAGTGCGCGCTCGCCTTGTCTAGTTCTTTTTTCTAATTTGTCTTGTGTCTCTTGCGCTTCAAGAACCCTCACGAATAAATTTGGTTGCGGCTAAATATGACCGAATTAGCGAGTTTTATGCTTTCCAGCAATGCATATGCTTGCTGATTTCCAATTTCGGAATCTGAAAATGGGAATTACCCAATTTTCCGTCTTCAAGGGGGGGGGGGTCGTATTAAAGAGCATTTACAGTATTCAGCTTTTCTATATTTTTCAGGTAGTGGCAATTGCTGTCTTTTCGATCTCTCTGTTTTTAGACGTGCGAACGTCCGTTGGAAAGCGTCTTTTCCGTTTTATCCTCACCTGTACTCTCATTTCTTGTCACATTGGTTTCTCCTTCAATGCTTCTTCCACGTGTATAAAGAAATGTTTACTTCAGTGTGTTTACTTCATTGCCTAAGCATGCTGAACCAAATACAGGGAGGGGCAGTCGCTGCATAAGGAGACGAAATCTATCAATAAAGTTTATATTCAGCAGAACAGTTGATTTTCAGACATAATAATTAGGGCTTTCTAGTACTCATTATCGCTTCTCGCACGGCGACAGTATTGAATGATCAAGACTACTATATCCATATTTCATGAACTTCTATGAACACTGCATGCTTTCGATCACACAAAGAACTTTATAATTTGACTGTGTAACTTCTTGAATATTTAACTTGTTTTGGTACCTGGCGCAACTAGGTGCTTCTGCTACGCAATATTACACGAGTTAAGAAGACTTCTCATCCTACATGAAATGTATAGTGTTTTTTCCGAACCAGTTGCAAGTAATGGCGTGGGCCTGTGGTAGAGCACCTGCTTTGCCACGCAGAAGGCCTAGGTTCGGTTCTCACTCGAAGCGAAGGCTTTTTTATTGTTTTTTTTTGCATCTATCTCAAATTTTCGCTCAAGGAAAAGCTGATTTTTCGCTCACAACCACCGATGGTAAAGCCGACTCCGACACCGATACCGGAACTTCTGCGAAACGAGTTCTTTAACGCTATTAAGTTAAAATAAATAATAAAACTGGGAAGGCGATGTGCACGGGGCCCGATTACGCTATCGCATTCTACTCTTGCAGGCTAAGCTCAAGCATCCTCAAAGTTTTTCTCTCTTCGCTTTGTTTTTTGTGTATATAATTTTTGTCTCTGTCTATTGCTTTTTTTTCTCTCTCAATCTACTTTTTTTCTCTTCTGTTCTCTTTCTGTATTTCTCGCCTTCTGTTTCCTCCTATCTCTTTCTGACGCTCTCTGTTTCTTTTCGCTCTCATTTTTTATTGTCTCTCAATCTCTTTCCTTCGGCCTTTCATTCTGTCTCGTTATCTCTGTCTGTTTCTATGCTTTCCTCTACTCTTTGCCCACCCCCTTTTCCTCCTCTCACCCTCACTTCCCTTTCTCACCCCCTTACTATACAGGACTATGCTATGCTCTGCTACCATGCCTGGATACTGTGGATAGCCGAGTGGTTAAGACGCTCGCCTTCAGATCGCGGGTACGCGGGTTCGAACCTCGCGTCGCGAAGGACTTTTTTCTCCCAGAATTTATCAATTTTTCTAGCTGTAAATCTCATTCTCTCTCTCTCTTTGTTTCTCTCTGTACTCCTTGTCTCCGTCATTAGAGTTAGTGCATACCGCGCCGCAGAAATCGGTGCACGTGTTCAGGGAGCAAAGGAGAAGAGGAAGAACACCACGATGATGAAAAGGGTGACAACGAGAACGCGTGCTGGTTCATGTTTCCTGTTCGCCGGCGGCGCATGGCGTCACACCAGCTGCGCACGTGTTTTGGGAGTGGCGTCATCGCTCGGTGAGGTTTTCCAGCCCACGGATCGCACCTTACGCCCGGCATAAACAGCCCCGCTGTTTAAAAAATATTTGTTCATAACTCAACCCATATCTTTTTGGAAACTCATGGCGTTTTAGATTCCCTCGAGCAAATAACGCTGTTAGTAAGAATAAAGCCTTCGATATTTGTGTTTGTTGTCCAGAGCTATCCCGGTGGCGTGGGCTCAACACCATCAGAGGTGCTTCTATGCTTACCGCGGTCTGATCGCGTTGTCTTTGTGTTTCTTGCATTTCTTAGTCGTCGTGAAAGGGTGCAGCGTGCGTTTAGTCTTTTAACACCTCCAACTGTGGGCGACAATGGAATCACATACAACGATTACGGTCCTGTGAATGACCCGTTCTGATTTCAAAGATTTCATCTGTGGACTGCAAATATTGACTCAGTGTGTCTGCGCAGGCAGCTGCGGTGGGTGAGACTGAACTGTAGGCAACATTCACGGCTATCTGAGAACAATTTGCTCGCAGTTCATAATGTCGCTTTTTCATTTTACTTTTATCGCGTACAACCTTACTGCAAATACACGTGTTATGTAGCAAACGAGATCGCGCTAGTGAAAAAAATGGTGGGAACGACAGTTGAAGTTCATTATCTCGGTACTATTGCTAACCTTGGAATACCAGAGAGCTGAGCTAGTTGGTAAGTATTTATTCTAAAAAGCCTGGGCATGCAAACACGGACACAAGAAAGAAGTCAGGACACCACAAACGCCGACTAACAACTGAATAGATGCACAACGGCAGAAAAGAAAGAAGGCACGAAAAATTATCTGCGCATTCCCATGCAATAGGCGAACCAATCAATCTGGCACGCGACGCGAAAGATAACTGTTAAGGCATTTGATTTCATCTTTATGCAAGTCGATCGACGGTTGGCTCACGAATGCGCTACCGCTATACTTGATATGCCATGCCTCAATCATGAGACGCGTTTCTTCATTCCTATGTCGGTACAAAACTGCGCGTTCATTAAATTTTCGCGTGCATTTACACTATCGACAATGTAACGATAGATTAGAAGGTGAGCCTCCGGTTAGTGATCTTTTATGTTCTTTCTGTGTCCGTGTTCTTTCTTGTCTCCGTGTTTGCACGCCGCTGTCGTTTAGAATGTATTGCTAACCTATTGCTAACCTTACCTCGGTACTATTGTTAACACATAAAGGTCAAGTCGCTTTGGTAACGAGCATAGGTGGACAGCAAATTACGGGAAAGCTTTCCGGAAAGCAAGTGTCGACGTATATTCGAATAACTCTGGTACTCCCAGTAACTCCCCTATATTAATTGTATCTACTGTAATGCGAGAGCATCATTTGCTCATTTCGCAACCACGCTGTCACCAGGCAATTCTGCCGGAAAAGCGGAATGTTGATTGTCATCTTCGTGGGTGTGTGCGTAGTATTTCGATAACAAAACGTCCAGGGAAGGGGCGCTAAAATAACCCACGGCCTGGACGACTGGTACCGCCAGTGCACCGTTTGGCAAAAGCGCGCTGCCGGAGCGAATCGCGGAGGCAACAGAAGGCTGGTTGTCGGTAGGTGATTGACTAGATGGCACGCATGTTCGTGAGAAAGCGAACCCGGCGATCTGTAGAGAGTCTATAGTATGTTCTCGTCTAGGGATAGCCGAATATATCAGGACCGCCTTTGAACTTCGCAGCTGTTCTCGGGCTTTTCAAGCCACGGTGGAAATCGTTTTTGTAATCTGAGAGGGTGTCTGTGGAAAGTTGCCAGCTTTATCTGTAACCGTTTTCTTTCATTTCTTGCGTTTGTCATAAATATCCTTTAGGTGCTTAGCCATTCGTATGAAGTGTGTGTTTCAAGAAATGAGCAGCTTTTCGTTACGGCCCTGCGGACGCGTGTTCACGCTGGCTAGCAAACGTTAATGTGTCTGTTACAAATTAATGCGTTGTGCACGCGGGCCAAAACAAATGGAGAGACAACAGTTTCTGTGAACCTTTTGTTGGATTTTGTGGTTGTGGAATAAAGGCCTCTGAGGGACTACATCTAAAATCGGCATGGACTATTGTGTGCACGAGTTATATTCTTACATCACGACAATTTAATGCCAAACTCGCGTTTTGGTAGCTGAGGAATGCACCTGTAGAGGAGCCATTCCAAAATGCTCGGGAATGCCACGAAGGAGACGAAAAACGCCATGCCGATGTCATCGGAAAACAGCGTTCTAAGAAAAGCTACTACAGTGGGTGTTTAGACAACGTACAATCATACTTTACGCTGGCACACCACCTGAACAGCCCCCCTAAAAATTTTCGCCATTGATTGATTGATTGATTGATTGATTGATTGATTGATTTGCAGCGGCATCATCATCCCTCACAATCATCAGCATCGTTTTACCACCTACGCGCCGCGCCTCTCGCGCAGTTCATGCTCAGAGCTCGAGGCGCGAGCAGTAGAACGAGCTCACGCTTCTGGCGGTTAGGACACTTGCAGCCGCCGTCACAAGCTCGGTCGTCTCTTGAATTAAAGTGGCGAGATTTCGGCACGGCCACGTCGGCCGCATTGACGTCTCTCTCTCTCTCTCGCTACAGATTCATTCATTCATTCATTCATTCATTCATTCATTCATTCATTCATTCATTCATTCATTCATTCATTGTAATGGGAACCAGAGCTGCTTCTTTTCGTTGCACCTGCCGGTTGCTGTGTGCAAAATTTGTGGCATCCATTTTCGCGGAACTAATGTCAGTATTTTGAAAATAATTTAATCATTGTTTAAAGGATGAAATAACAAGTTAGTTTATTTGTTGCAGCAAGTTTTGTTGCGCCGGCGGCAATTAAAACAATATCGGTGTGTAGCCAAAATCTGTGATGTAACCAGCTCAAGCCCGGAGGATTTTTAGGATAACTTTGGCTGCGTGCCGCCCTGAGTGTTTGGCTCGAATTGCAGCAGTTCTGAAATACGAATACGTCTCTTCTTACTGTACCGTCAGCGGAATTCTGCTCTTCCACTAGAGAGTACAGATTGACGAATGGTGCAGAACCAATCATAAAAATTGGCCGCGTATCTGCGTGCTTCGCTGCAAATGTCGTGTAAAGACGATAGAAGAGGCGCTGTGTGAGATATGGACGCCATCTGGCAATACGTCGGGAAACATGAGTGCTGTGTTGCGTGCTGGTAGTCCCGGCGCAGCAGCAGGCGAAGACCGGCGGTGACCAACGCGACCGGCGGGGACGCCAGCCAGCCCGAAAACGCGGTTTGGCGCGAAGCGCTGAAGCAGAGAAACGTCCGCACTCAACGAGTACTCTCCACACACTCTTTTATTTACACGTCGCCTGGGTAAAACAAGAACGCCAGAGCGGCGCCCACAACCGGCAGACCTGTACAGGCGCAAACTCACAACTGATTGTATTGAAGGCAGGTTTATAGGTTTATATATCTACCAGCTACGCAGGCGAACCGTCAGAACGAACAATATTGTGGCTGTTCGTTGTAACAGAGCGCCTACGCGGCGTGCGGGTGTGCGAACCTGTGCATCTTTCTTTCTGTTGTCCCGTGCCGTTGCGCTCTTTACGATTGATTTAAGTTCAAAACAACAACTCTCAACATTCGACTAGTTTATAGAGGAAGCGGTGAAAATAAAGGCAGTACAAAATCTATGATTACAGTAGCAGGCAGAGCAAGAAATCACAGCATATTCACGGGGTGAATGATGATGAGTGGGGCGAAGCTCCGGAAGGAATCATCGGCAAACCGTGAAACTCTTCCGTGCAATTCGCCCCACAATTAAAAGTGAAACACTTGAGTAAATGTCCCTCGCGGGCTTGTCCATCCGGCGACTCCAAGCGCGCGCCAACAGCGAACGGGTTTTATTACACCGCGCCCCCTAGCGTACGTCGCCGAACGATTGCCTTCCACCAATGGCACGCGCCATATGTGACATCATTCCTATTATAACATCTCGCATCTTTCATCATCAACTACAAGTACCGCCATCTAGTTTTATATCATCTCGCATCTCTTCATCAACTACAAGTACCGCCATCTAGTGAACACTCCAAGAACTAAACTAGAGGTGGCTACCTACTACTACAACTACATACATCGGGGACGACCGACCCACGCCTTAAGGAGCTTCGCCCCTAAAAGCAAGCTGCATGCTGTGAAATGTAACGTAAACAATGCAATAATCAAATATAATGATATATTAAAGCCAGTAGATGACTTGGATTCTGAACTCTACAGTAGCAAGAACGGTCGCACAACCTAGATGCCACAGTGACAAGAGGATACAGAACGTTTAGATATCGAAAAGCGAACGATGACTTTAGAAGGACTTGTCCTGGACATATGGGGCCGTGGCACATACAATAGCTATGCACGTGTTTGAAAAAAAGAAAATTACATTATACTAAAACGCTTCCCTTTGCGGGTGCTCGTACTCCTTGAAGTCGTTTTCGCCTCGTCGCGCCCGCGCGTCATGGCTAGCGCGGTCGTCGCCGAGCGAGAGTTGGCGTTGTGTCCCTGCGGTGGCGCCAGTGGCGCCAATTGGAACGAGGTTACGTGGGGTTCATAGGAGGGGAATTCTCCCTCGTTGGGGTTTGGCATTGCCGGTCGACGGTGGTCTCTCGCGGCAGGTCCGTGGGGGCGATTCCGCGGTTCGGTCCCGCGTACTCCCGTGGTGGGTAGAACGTTGGCGCCGCCGCATTTGCTGTACATTGTGTGTGTTGTGTTGCTTGTGCGTATTATATTGGCATTAGACTGGGTCGTTTGTCATGTTGCTTTAGTTACTTGTAATAGTCGGCCGGCAGGCTCGTCGTCTTGTCAAAACTGCTAATAAATGCCCATGTGTCCGTTACACTACGCTGCAGACTGCGTTGATTTGTTTTATCAGCGGATCATAGAACACACACCCCTTAACTCGTCAGGCGAGCACTTGTTCCTTCAATCGCACCTGAGTTTGAACAATTGCCGCATGAAGTGAAGTAACACCAAAGAGAAAAAGATTGTTTTCGGTATTAGTACATCAAACTTTCACAATATCGAAACTCGGTTTTCGCCACGCGAAAACGCACCTATAGGTCAGAAAACGCGCAAAACTAACCTACATAGGGTGACGTCACCTAGTTCACGCACCAACCAGCTGTGACGTCGTAGATTTTTGACAGCGCAAACTAGGAGCTACATAATTCTGGAATTGTAAAAAGTGAATGAACTTGTGCTCTAAGTCGGCCAGATATTGAATGTAGGAGGTTTCACGAGTTTGGTAAAAATTTCTTGTGCCAGTGTGACAACAGGAGGCTTCGGAGTTTGATATCGCTCTTATATCCAGGTGCCGATAACACGGCACGAGATGTTACAAAAAAAAAAGACTTATATCCTGCTGTCTCATACATCCTGCTTATCGGGCATTTCTCCTTGACCTGAAAACATGATGAGCTCATCTGCATGCGCAAAATTGGTGCTACCATGCACAAACCTAGGAAGCCGTGTCGAAAAGAATAAAAAATGGTTGGTTGATCCTCCGTCATAGGAATCGGTATAACACGAAAGTGAAACGTGTCGTCACAGAAGTAGTTTATTATTTATAGTGCATTGGTATATGAGAGCTTGTACAATGTCTACTGTTGTTTGGCAGATATAGCACCGGTTGATGTGGACGCATCTCACTCACGTTGACGCCTAGTGGCACATCTCCGTAACGACGACAAACACCCATGATCCTGATTTACCACTTGTGGTAGCTGAAATTCTTAACGTATACGTGGACTCCGCATATGGTGAATCCCGCGCAAATATGGCATCAACAAGCACACAATAAAACACTAATGCTCGATATGCACTCCTTCAAAGCGTCGCGAAATGCGAAGAGAAACGCTACGCGCGTCGTGTCTTCCCTCTAGCTTGCGCGTTACTTCTCACAGCGAGCAGGGAACGCGGAGCGACAGCCAGGCGAGCGTCGGAGAGCTATTTGTCGATATGGATGGATGCTATGGGCGAGGCTTGCGCTAAAACCGCCACCACACGGTGTGGTAAAGCGTTGACGAAATTAAACTTGTATTTGAAACGCGCCGCATGGGACAGTTGTTGCAACAGCGCGTTTTTTTTTCGAGCCTGGTGGCACAGATGTCACCACCCCGTTATAAAGGGGACGCTCATAGCATCCATCCATCCATCATCACTCCCAGACGCAAGTGTGAAAGATAAAAGGCGCGTTCATGCCGCCTCCGTAATTTGTTTGGCGGTAGCTCAGTGGGCTAAACGCCCGCCAGCCATTGTCGCGGACCGAGAGGTCATGGGTTCGATTCCCGTTATCGGAACTTTTTCTTATAGTTTTCTTTCTTTGCCATCTGATGGCATTCATTTTGCTGACCTACTTCCGTGACGGAAATACGTCATGAAAGTCGTGGTGGACCCCGGCATAAAACACTTTCGTGTTAAAAAAGCAAAAAGGAACACCAAACGAGAAGCAACGTTCCGCATCTGGTAGAAACCATCGCAAGCATGAAGGAGTTCTAGCTGACTCAGAAGAATCCTGGAATTAGGTTTTTGCCGTAGCAGCGCTGGAGATGTTTTCATGTATATTTTCTCCTCTTTGTTTGTTGGCGCTGCAGAAATTATTTTCTGACTGACGCATCTATATTTAATCGTAACGAGATCGGGCGGGCGCGCCTCGACGCACAGCGAGACGATAAACATGCTCTGTGACACTTTCTAATGAACTGCAAGAGAGGCACGTCGCGTGGAAGCAGGCACAGTGTGCTAAACGATGTTCCGCGCTTATGCGTCGGATATATCCCAGAATGATGGTCGTTGCATAATTGTTTCATTAGTTTAGATCATATTAGAGTATCTCCGGCGTCAAATACAACGAGGTGTAGCGCTCGGCCTATCATAAGTTCGCTAGGCGTGATGGAGGGCCTGGTGACTGTTTTTACAGCGAAAGCTGTTATGAGATCATTTCACCGGCCGTTTTTGGCGCCGTAGTTGTCCGCCGCCGCCGCCGCCGGTGTCCGTAACCAGTATCGCTCGAAATAAGAAAAAAAAACGAAATAAGAAAAAACGCCAGGCCTGCGCTGAAACCGCAGCACAGTCCCAGCGAAAGCTGGAAGAGCGGCGTTTCTAGAGCCCGTTGTAAGCTCTCTTGGGGCTACAATACAAGTACACTAGAAAGGTACCCACTACGCCATAAATCACAATTTTTGTGAAGTTGGGAAGCACCTACTAAGCCATTATTCTTCATTCTGCGGAGAAGCGAGGCTCCAGCTACCCGTCTGTAAGGTATTATGTGCACTTTGTTGACGCGACGACTGATGACGATGAAGAATTATGGCTCAGCCTTTTGTAATGGGTTGGAAGATTTAAACGGCCCACCAGTTATGTAATTTGCATAGGGTGAGGCCCGGTCGCTATTTCCCTCTCCCGTCATGCTGTATACCATACGTTAACCTGGGAGAGAGACGGGGGGGGGGGGAGAGGAAATGAATCATGCGCTTATGGGCTTCCTTGGCAACCAATACAAGTGCACTTGCGAGGAATCCACTACGCTATAAATCATTGTAATTTTACTGAGACCCCGAGGAAGTGGATCATGCGCTTATGGCCTTCCTTGGCAACCAATACAATTGCACTTGCGAGGAACCCACTACGCTATATATCATTGTAATATTTGAGAAGTAGGGCAGCAGGCACTGTGCCATTTTTCGTCATTCTACCGAGAGCATTGGTACCTGCTAAACGCATGTAAGGCATTATGCGCTCTTTGTTGATGCTGTGCCTGATGACGATGAAGAATTATGGCAGAGCCCTTTGTAATGGGTTGGAGGCATTCAAGAACCTACTCGTTGCGAAATTCGCATTGTGTGACGCCTGGTTACAGAATTCGCGTTATGCGACGCTTGGTGCTTATTTTACTCTTCTACCACGCTATATTGCATATGTTAATGTGGTTCCTTCCCGACATGAAGCCTGTATAGGACCTTTTTGCAAAGCAGTTTCAAGCACCGGCATGGCTCAGAGGTTGAATACTGGGCTCCCACGCAGAGGGCCCAGGTTCGACCCTCGTTCCGCAACGTTACGCCACACTCACCGTCAACAGCAAGCAACGCAGAAGACAAGGCTGCGAAGAGACGAGCATACGACGGTGAACGCAAGCGTTTGAAGCGAGCTGCGGACCCGGAACTTCGTGCACGCTGGAGCCGTTCAAGGCGTACTTGGTGTGCGCATCGTGTAACAATTAAGCATTCCCAAACCATACCCAATTACGCAACATTCACGCGATACCCGGCCACTCTGCGACGCATTTACTCGAGTTCTCCCCGTGGGAAGATGCGGGCGACATTTTTTTCCCCTTTCCCTCTTCCCCATACAGAGTAGCAGGCTAGAGCGCACTAGCTCAGGCCGATCTCTCTGCCTTCAAATAAACTCTCTCTCTTTCTCCATTTCGATTTCTTGCTATCGCATTCATTGTTTCGCCTTTGCGGCGAAACTATGACTTTTTTACTACATCACGAAAATTTTACGCCAAACTTCCATTTCGGTGGCTGAGGAACGCACCTGTGGGGTAGCCATTGCAGAACGCTTGGGAATGCTAAGACGACGAAAAACGCCATGCCAATGTCATCGGAAAACAGCGTGCTAAGCAAAGCTGTCGCAAAGAGTGCTTAGACAACGTACAATCAAAACCTACGCTGACACATCCTTTAGACAGCCTCTAAAAGTTTTTTTCTGGATTTTCCATTCATTCAATAATTCATTCATTAATTCTTTCAATGTAATGGAACCAGTGCTGTTTCTTTTCGTTGCACCTGCCGCTTGCTGTGTGCAAAATTTGTAGCAGCAATTTAAGCAGCGCCAATGGAAGCATTTTGCAAATATTTTAATCAGTGTTTAAAGGAAGAAATGAGAAGTCTGTTTATTTGTTTCAGCAATTTTTGTTGCGCAGGCGACAATTAAAACAATGTGGGCGTGTACCCGAAGTCTTTGATGTGACCAGGTCAAGAACGGAGGCTTTTCAGGATGACTTTGACAAGGTGCGCCCTTGAGTATTTGGCTCTATTGACGGTGTTGCTCATTCGGTGACTCCTGTCTTGTTGCTGTACAGCTGCCTTCTGCACTGCCATTATTGAGTACAGGTTACTGTGAGTTGTCACCATTTGTAGGAAATATCGCGAAAATTCAATGCCAAACTCGCGTTTTGACATCTGAGTTAGGTACCTGCAGGGGAGCCATTGCAAAACGCTCACGAATGCTAGGAAGGAGATGAAAAAAAATCACAGCATATCCACGGAGTGAATGATGATGAGTAGAAGCTGCGGAGGTTCATCGGTAAACCGTGAATCTTCCGTGAATTCTGCCCAGTACATCATCACCGACGTGAGGTCGGGCGCGTTTATACTAAAGGTTCGATGAGAGCTATGACGACTTGCAGCTCACTTTAATTTTACATTTACGCTGTGAATTTTCATTGTTTAGAAAACCATTGCTTTAGAAAACATCTGGCGTCTTTCGCTAAGCAGCTGGCGTCTTTTCGTTTTGCTTTAGAAACATCTGGCGTCTTTTCGTTTTGCTTTTAGAAAACATCTGGCGTCTTTCGTTGGTTTACTTCATCAATCAACGGCGTTTTGAACAAAATTTTTATTGTTTAATCACGCACAGGAGAAATCTCACCAGGCACTACCTTGGTGGTAAACAATGGCTGCTAATGGGGAATGAGAGACAGAAGAAGTCGGCTTTTAGTTAACGCGCATGCTGCGAATTTTTTATTGTTAAACAACGCACAGGAGAAATCTCCCACCGGCACCATCTTGGAGGTCAAGATCTGGTACTAGCGTTAAGACTGGTTACGCACTACGACGGGGACGAACGGGTGCCGCTTTAAGGAGCTTCGCCCCTAAAACGTACAATGAAACTTTACTTTTACACGGTAAAGACGACTCCTAAAAATATTGTGTGTGGATTTTGCATTCATTCATTCATTCATTCATTCTTTTTTTTCTTTATTGCCTTCATTTATTTATTCATTCATTTCATTCATTTGTTTATTCCTTGGTTCATTCATGCTTTCACAGATATGGCATCAGCGCTGATTCTTTTCGTTGCACCTGGGCTTGCTTTCAGGAATTCATACCGGCGATTTAAACGGCATCAATTTAAGCATTTTCAGATAGTTTATTCGTTGGTTAAAAACGCCAGGCCTGCGCTGAAACCGCAGCACAGTCACTGCGAAAGCTGGAAGGGCGGCGTTTCTAGAGCCCGTTGTAAGTTCTCTTGGGGCTAAAATACAAGTACACTAGAAAGGTACCCACTACGCCATAAAGCAAAATTTTGGTGAAGTTAGGAAGCACCTACTAAGCCATTATTCTTCATTCTGCGGAGAAGCGAGGCACCAGCTACACGTCTGTAAGGGATTATGTTCACTTTGTTGACGCGACGACTGATGACGATGAAGAATTATGGCTCAGCCTTTTGTAATGGGTTCGAAGATTTAAACGGCCCACCAGTTATGTAATTTGCATAGGGTGACGCCCGGTCACTATTTCCCTCTCCCGTCATGCTGTATACCATACGTTGACGTGGGAGAGAGACGGGGGTGGGGCGAAGAGGAAATGGATCATGCGCTTATGGGCTTCCTTGGCAACCAATACAAGTGCACTTGCGAGGAACCCACTATGCTATATATCATTGTAATTTTACTGAGACCCCGAGGAAGTGGACCATGCGCTTATGGGCGTCCTTGGAAACCAATACAAGTGCACTTGCGAGAAACCGACTACGCTATATATCATTGTAATTTTTGAGAAGTAGGGCAGCAGGCATTGTGCCATTTTATTGCGATAGCAATTATATAGACAGTCTCGGCTGAATTTTGCCGTCGCCGTCGCCGCCGTCATGCACCGTATATGTATAAGTATATATATATATATATATATATATATATATATATATATATATATATATATATATATATATATAAAAGCCACAAAGAAAAATAATTCAGAAAAATGCTTCCGAAGCGCGGAATCGAACCAGGGACCTCTTGCTCCGCAGCGAGTGGCGCTAACAACTACGCCACGAAACGCAGATCCTCCACGTAGCTAACGGGGAGCGTTATATAAACACGCTTCACCGCTGGACGGACTCGGAGACGACAGGCGCTTATAAGAGTTTCTTCATTACCAGCGAGATGGCGCTAGGAGCGCGACGGGCGCATTTAAAAGTCGTCGGCGAGCTCACTCGCTTCTTCTTGTATTTGGGCAGGGAGAACCTTGCCCTTCCGCTGCCTGGTCGCGCGGTTTTCTCGTGCTGAGGGGAACAGGGATGTTTCACACTTTCACCGTGATGTCCGCACTGATGTTACGGAGCGTACGAAAGTCACTCGAGCTCAATGGACGCCGCTAAACGAACAAACAGAAGCTGAGCGTGAACTATCAAGTGTCACAGCTCGACACTTGAAGCACGCTAGTTTCCTTCGCTGCTTCGGCCGCCTTTGCAACAGGAGCGCTGTTCAAACTGAGAGTATCCATAGGCGAGCCTCACTTCGTATAGCATTAGTTTCTTGCTATCGCATTCATTGCTTCGCCCTTGCGGCGAAAGTGTGACTTTTTCGTCATTCTACGGAGAGCATTGGTACCTGCTAAACGCATGTAAGGCATTATGCGCACTTTGTTGATGCTGTGCCTGATGACGATGAAGAATTATGGCAGAGCCCTTTGTATTGGGTTGGAAGCATTCAACAACTTACTCGTTGTGCAATTAGCATTGTGTGACGCCTGGTTACAGAATTAGCGTTGTGCGACGCTGGGTGCTTATTTTACTCTTCTACCACGCTATATTGCATATGTTAATGTTGTTCCTTCCCGACATGAAGCCTGTATAGGACATTTTTGCAAAGCAGTTTCAAGCACCGGCATGGCTCAGAGGTTGAATACTGGGCTCGCACGCAGAGAGCCCAGGTTCCAACCTTGTTCCATCCTAGAATTTTTTTCTTATTTCGTTTTTTTTTCTTATTTCGAGCGATACTGGTTACGGACACCGGCGGCGGCGGCGGCGGCGGCGGCAATGGCGGACAACTACGGCACCAAAAACGGCCGGTGAAATGATCTCATAACAGCTGTCGCTGTAAAAAATCCCGTGGCAAGGTGATTTGTTATTTGCAGCACTTTTTATTGTGCAGGCCACAAATAAAACCATAAGGATGGGCAGCCGCACCCTGCTTTTCAGGGTGACTTTAGATGCTTTTCAGGGTGACTTTAGCTAGGTGTAGTCTTGGTTGTTTGACTCCATTGACCATTGAGCGAAACTGGTCGGACGTCTACTTACTGTACGGACAGCTTCGGCTCTTTCATCGTAGAATACAGAGTATTGTGAGTCGCCCACATTTGTACCTATGATGAATGCATGGGCTAAACACGCTAAATGTCAGCTTACTTCCGTATTTATCCTCGATGTTCAGCCGAGGCTGTTCGCGAAGGCACATGATGTAGACCGAGCTCAGCGCTTTCTGGGCAGCCCCTCCTCAGCTCTCTTCTCAAGTTAAGACGCTTATACTGTGTCTCAAAAATAGGCCAAGTACCGATATAACTGGGCTCTCTATATTGCGCTCTCCAAGAAATAAACATTAGCGAAGCTTGGAGTGGAGGTGCAATGCTAAAGAGATGACGGAGCTGATGGTCAGCTGCGTTTTCCAGGTTGTTGCTGTTTTGCTAAGTTTTGACATTTTTTCTGATGTTTCTTTTTTTTTAACGCGAGAGCGTTAAAGAGCTCGTTTCGCAGAAATTCTGGTGTCGGTGTCGGCGTCGTTGGTTGTGAGCGAAAAATCAGCCCTTCTCAACTGCTAGCCTAGCTTCAGTTCTCGTTGCATGCCTCAACCGTGCCGCAAGGAACCAAGCATCGGTGCGCGTGGCATTGGCCGTTTCAAATTATCTGAGAATGCCTACTGCAAGTAAAGTTGCGCAGTGCCAACTGCGACATAATCCTTTCTTTTGCAAATCAGCGAAGTGTTCTACGCGTCCGTGAGGCAGCACACGAACCTACGCAGCTGTTTATTTTGTTCATGCTTTTGCTGCTGATGATGATTGAATATATATGAGCGCTTTTATTGGGTGGGTTTTTAAACACCAACCACTATTTACGTAATTCACTTGTTTTGACACCTTGCGCAGTTATACATTTCTGCTACGCAAGAATAAATATTTGCGTTAAGACGACGTCTCCCAATGCATGGCACTCATGCAATGTTTTTTTTTTCCGAAGCAGTTTCAAGCAATGGCGTGGGTCTGCGGTAGAACACCTGCTTGCCACGCAGAAGGCCTGGGTTCGGTTCTCCCTCCAACCGAAAGTTTTTATCACTCTGCTTATGTGCATGTATCATAAATTTTCTCTCACGGACAACGCTGACTTTTTGCCCACAATCACCGATGCCGAAGCCGGCAGCCGACACCGGAACGTCTGCGAAACGAGATCTTTAACACTACCACGTTAAAATAAATAATAAAACTGTGAACGCGATGCGCACGAGGCCCACTTACGATATCGCGTTCTACTCTTGCAGGTGACGCTTCAGCATCCTCCAAGTTCTTTCTTTTTGTTTTTTGTGTGACATATTGGTCTCTATTTCTTTTTAACACGAAAGTGTTTTATGCCGGGCTCTACCAAGATTTCATGACGTATTTCCGTGACGGAAATACGTCAGCAAAATTAACGCCATCAAATGGCAAAGAAAAAAACTATAACAAAAAGTTCCGTCGACAGCAGTCGAACCCATGACCTCTCAGTGAGCGACAATGGCTTGCGGGTGTTGAGCCCACTGAGCTACCGCCAAACACATAACGGAGGCTACATGAACGCGTCTTTTATGTTTAACACTTTCCTCTCACAGTGCTTTTGCATAGATGCATGGATGGATGCTATGAGCGTCCCCTTTATAACGGGGTGGTGACATGTGTGTCGCCAGGGTCAAAAAACGAAACAAAAAAACGTGCCGTTGCTGCGGCCGTCCCATTCGGTGCGTTTCCAATACAGGTGTAATTTTGTTTAACACACCACGAGGTGGTGCCTTCAGCCCAAGCGTCGCTCATAGCTTCCATCCATATTGTGACGGAGGCGAGATGTGGATTTAATAGATATTTATGCCAGTGAATCGGCAGCCAATACAATATGGCTGATGAGCACCATGCGCAAGCGCTTCACGTTTTCTCGTCTTCTTTATCTTCGGAGAGCCCATGTCGCACCGTAACATCACTCTCCCGCGGCGGAAGCGCCGTCGCGGCGCTTGTTATGGCGACGAAGAGCTAGCAGAGCAATACGGTTTCAGTCGGGAAACGTGCACAACATCCGTCTGGAGTGAGGAGGTCGAAGAGGCTGTGCCCAGGGGTGCGATCTCATAGTTCACGTCGCTGAGTTGGCGGAGTACTTTATAGGGGCCATTGTAACGGCAGAGAAGCTTCTCTGATAAGCCGACCTGGCGGCATGGTGACCAGAGGAGTACCAGAGATCCCGGTGTGAAGTGAACGCTTCGATGTCGGCTATCATAACGACCTTTTTGGTGTTCTTGCGACGAAGACAGTCGGTCACGGGCGAGCTGACGAGCTGCATGGGCTCGAACAAGGACGTCGCCGGCGTATGCAGTAGACAAGGGTCTGGACGGAGGAAGCAGAGTGTCGAATGGTAACGCTGGATGTCGGCCAAATAGCAAATAGAACGGGGAATAACCAGCTGTGTCATGTCGTGAAGAGTTATAAGCAAAGGTGACAAATGGGAGTGCGTTGTCCCAGTCGCGGTGATCTGACGAAACGTACATGGAGAGCATCTGAGTAAGCGTGCGGTTGAGACGCTCGGTCAATCTGTTCTTCTGTGGATGATAAGCTGTCGTGAGCTTGTGCTGTGTGGAGCAGGCGCGGAGAATGTCATCCACGACACGTGACAGGAAGTACCGCCCTCGATCAGTAAGTAGCTGCCGAGGGGCGCCATGATGTAGAATGACGTCGTACAACAGAAAATCAGTGACGTCGGTGGCGCAACTTGTAGGTAGTGCTCGAGTGATGGCAAAGCGTGCGGCGTAATCGGTGGCGACAGCAACCCATTTATTGCCCGAGGTAGACGTGGGAAAAGGGCCTAGTAGGTCAAGTCCAACACGGAAGAATGGCTCCGTAGGTATGTCAATGGGGTGTAGGTGGCCAGAAGGCAGCACAGAGGGGCGCTTTCGGCGTTGGCAGTGGTCACAAGAAGCGACGTAGCGAACCACAGTGCGGTACATGCCGGGCCAGAAAAAGCGACGTCGCACGCGGTCGTATGTACGAGAGACACCAAGGTGGCCGGCTGTCGGTACATCGTGGAGTTGTTGCAGAACACCGTCGCGTAGATGGCGAGGTAGCACAAGAAGTAGTTCCGGGCCATCGGCGCTGAAGCTACGACGGTACAAAATGTTGTCGTGCAGTTCGAACAGGCGAACAGAAGGGTCTGGTGATGGGGACGTTAGACGGTCGATGATGGCCAGTAACGATGGGTCCCGTCGCTGTTCGGTGGCGATGTCAACCAAAGCGCGGATGGAGAGCACGCAGGGGTCCGAGTCAAGGTCAGTTAGGTCGGGCGCTTCAACCGGATGACGGGACAAACAGTCTGCGTCTGTGTGCAGTCGCCCCGACTTGTAATGAACCACAAACGAATATTCCTGGAGACGGAGTGCCCAGCGACCGAGACGTCCCGACGGGTCCTTTAGTGATGAGAGCCAGCAGAGAGCGTGATGGTCCGTGACCACGGAAAAAGTTCGGCCATACAGGCAGGGCCTGAATTTGGTCACGGCCCACACTAAAGCCAGGCATTCACGCTCAGTGATGGAGAACTTCCGTTCGGCGGGCGAAAGAAGACGGCTGGTGTAAGCAATTACTCTATCCTTGCCGTGCTGTCGTTGGCCGAGGACCGCCCCGATTCCATGGCCACTGGCATCGGTCCGAAGCTCTGTATGCGACGCAGGGTCGAAATGGGCCAGTATTGGCGGTGTAGTCAGCAGATGGATAAGGGCAGAAAAAGAGTTTGCTTGCTCGGCGCCCCATGTGAAGGGAACGTCCTTTCTTAAAAGATCAGTAAGTGGGCGAGCGATGTCAGCGAAGTTGCGGACAAAGCGACGAAAGTAGGAACATAATCCTACGAAACTGCGGACGTCCTTGGTTGAGCATGGCATAGGGAATTCTTGCACTGCTCGCACTTTGTCGGGGTCCGGTTGGACACCAGCAGCACTCACAAGGTGACCGAGTATGGTGATTTCGCCCCGTCCGAAACGGCACTTTGCCGAATTCAGCTGGAGAGCGGCTCGTCGGAAAACATCCAGAACGGCAGAGAGACGTGTGAGGTGGCTGTCAAACGTAGGCGAATAGACGATAACATCGTCTAAGTAACATAAACAGACGGACCACTTATATCCTCGGAGCAGAGAGTCCATCATGCGTTCGAAAGTTGCCGGGGCATTGCAAAGTCCAAACGGCATGACCTTGAACTGGTAGAGACCATCGGGCGTAACGAAGGCGGTTTTTTCGCGGTCCATGGGGTCGACGGAAATTTGCCAATAGCCGGACCGAAGGTCGATAGATGAAAAGTATTGGGCGCCATGGAGGCAGTCGAGGGCGTCATCGATCCGAGGCAAAGGGTAGACGTCTTTATGAGTGACCTTGTTTAAATTGCGATAATCAACACAAAAGCGCCAGCTCCCATCCTTCTTTTTGACGAGCACGACTGGGGAGGCCCACGGGCTGGACGAAGGCTCTATGACATCTTTAGTAATCATTTTGTCGACTCTGCGCTGAATTACTTGACGTTCCTGTTGAGATACGCGATATGGACACCGGCGTATAGGAATGGCGTCACCAGTGTTGATCCGGTGAGTAACGACAGATGTTTGGCCCAGAGGGCGGTTGTCGAAGTCAAAAATGTCACGATAGGACGCAAGCAGATGATGGAGATCTGTAGCTTGCGCTGGGGTTAGATCGGGAGCGATCATCTTGTCAATGTCGTCAACAGGCAGCGTGGAATTAGCATCACGAGAAGATGACACAACATAGGCGTCCAGAGCGGCAATCTGGCAATTGTCAAGCGGCGAGATGGTGGCCAAAGACAAGCCTTGTGGAATAACTTGAGTCATCAGGCTGACGTTGAGAAGAGGGATGACCACTGTATTATCAACCACAGAAACAATAGTGTGAGCAAGAGCGACGTCTCGGGCCATCAGTACGTCAAGAATAGGAGACACGAGGTAGTCACCATCGGGCACATCGCGTGAAGATGACAAGGCGACGTACGTAGCAGCTTGCGGTGGCAAGCGGGCGTGATGGCGAGAGCGTAAGCGCGGAGGGAGGTCGGCTGGCAAATCGGCAAGCTGTGGCAACTCGAGTTGAACAGAACCTGTCACACAATCAATGAGTGCAGAATGACTTGACGGAAAATCCAAGCCAAGGATGAGGTCGTGGGGGCACTGCTCAATGACGGCAAATTGAACTGATGTAGGATGACCGGCTATACAAATACGGGCCGTGCACATCCCTTGAACGGCAGGAGTGCCTCCATCGGCGACGCGGAGTGTGCTGGAAGCGGCAGGCGTGAGTACTTTATGCAGGCGGCGGCGAAGGTTTGCGCTCATTACGGAAATGTGAGCTCCAGTGTCGATAAGGGCTGAAATAGGCACACCATCAACGTCAACGTCTAGTAAACTTCGTCTCGTCAAAAGCGTCAAGAGAGGATTTGTGGAGGAAGTCGACAATGCAGCGTCACCTCCGGGCGCTGCATTGTTTATTTTCCGGATAGGCAGGAGCAGAATTAAACGGGGATGACGGCCGGCGATTCTGCGGTGAGCGAGACGACTGGCGACGGTGTGGAGGCGAGCGCGACTGATGACCATGCGGCGACGGTGAGCGGCTGCCGAACCGTGGGTAGACGTAGGGGGAAGAAAACTGGGTCGGAGGTGTGAAGCGTGTGCTGTCCTGTCGGCAGTATGGGGCAGACGACGTCCGAGGTGGCGGGGACCAGCGAGTATCGCAGTAACGGGCTACATGGCCAATACGATGACAGTGAAAACAAATTGGTCGATTGTCGGCAGTCCTCCAAGCAGCAGGGTCGCGAGAGCGGGCCGGAAACCGCTGCTCGGGATAGGACGAGGGTGGACGCCATGAAGTTTGCTGTGGGCTGGTCACAGTGCACACAGAGTGAATGCCTATGCTAGCGAGTTCCTGACGGACGATGGCTTGGACCATGGGCGCAGTGATTGGTGTTGTATCACCGGCACCGGTGTAAGCTGGAGCAGGGGCCATGGCTTCAAGTTCGCGTCGTACGATTCGAGTGACGTGGTCTGGGGAAACTGGAGCTTGCGGTTGCGTTCTCGTGCGATCTTCGCAAGACGACGTTGCAGCCGTGTTGGGAAGTCGGGCAAACACACTGTCAATGCGCCGGCTCTTAGCTTGCTCAAAGCGCCGGCACTCCTTTATAATGGCGTCCACTGTGGAGTAATTCTTGCATATTAGAATATTGAAGGCGTCGTCAGCAATCCCCTTAAGCATATGCCCAACTTTGTCGGCCTCCGGCATCTCGGCATTGGCTTTGCGACACAATGAGATCACATCTTCTATGTACGAGACGTACGATTCTGTGGATGTCTGCGCCCGAGATGCGAGCATTTTGTTCGCGGCCATCTTTCGTCCAACGGGCTTCCCAAACAAGTCCAACATTTTCTGTTTGCACGTTACCCAACTCACGAGTTCGGTCTCATGGTTCTCATACCACACTTTGGCAGTTCCCTTGAGGTAAAACATCAGGTTGGCCAGCATTAGAGTCGGGCCCCAGCGGTTGCGAGTACTCACATGTTCGTACTCTGCCAGCCAATCCCCAACGTCCACCTCATCGGGATCGCCGGAACCGCTAAACGTGCCAGGATCCCGCGGTTGTTCCAGCACGACCGTTTTTGTCGCAGGTGCAGATTCAGCCGCCGCGTCATCTTCATCCTGCGAGACACCGGGTGCAGATGCAGACGCCGTATCTTCCGCCATAGTTGCAGAAACGCTCCTTAAACGACGGCCGCTGCGGAGTTCCGTTGCGAGGTGTGTCGTACCCCGCACCTCCACCAAATGTGACGGAGGCGAGATGTGGATTTAATAGATATTTACGCCAGTGAATCGGCAGCCAATGCAATATGGCTGATGAGCACCACGCGCAAGCGCTTCACGTTTTCTCGTCTTCTTTATCTTCGGAGAGCCCATGTCGCACCGTAACAATATCAACAAATAGCTCTCCGACGCTCGCCGGGCTGTCAAACCGCGTTCCCCGTTCGCCCTGTGAAAATTAACTGCTAGGCTAGAGGGAAGAAACAACGCGCGTAGCGTTTCCCTTCGCGTTTCGGGACGCTTTGGAGGAGTGCATACGGGGTATCAGTGTTTATTATGTGCTGCTTGTTGATGCCATTTCTGAGCGGGATTCGCCATATGCGGTGTCGTCGGTACGGAGATGTGCCACTAGGCGTCAACGTATGTGTGTCCACAGCACAAGCACCAACACTCAGCCACATAACATGGGAGTGCACCCAGAGGCCCAAATACATCGACAGCCCACACATCACTAAGCAAACACACATGTTTCACAGGCAGTGGGAGGCATGGCTTGCGCACGAGGACAAGCAGAGCCAAATAGCTTTGCTTGACCAAGTCTAGCGAGCCGCTGGTGCCAGCGGAGCCCTCGTCTGAGGGCCCGACCAAACTGCCTGCATTTAATTTAATTTTTTTTCTGAATAAAGTTTCTTCCTCCTCCTCCTCAGGCGGTGCTGCATCTGCCAAACAATAATAGACATTATACAAGAAGCTGGGTAAAATATGTGCAGGGTCAGACAGCGATGTTTCCAGAGCAAAGAAACTAACGCGAATAGATGCACGATAAATCAGACAAAAAGTTGGTTAACTGTAATATATCCGTGTTTGCCGTTATGTTGTGGAAAAGTATACGTCAGCCAGACGGATCATTGTCTGAACACCAGGCTGTTAAAGCATAAGAGGTCATTCGCGCCAATAACCATTCCCACATAAAGAGACACTGCTGTCAGTGTGGCTGCTCGCCACTGTTCAGTGACACGTGCACCGCTGTTTTCCATCATGGGAACCAACTAACCGGGGAAAGAGTAGAAGCATCTCACAATAACAAACGAAAATGCGGCTGCATTGGTCAAACGTCGGTTTCATTGAGTCAATGGGCAGTCACCTTTCTGGAAGGACTGTAGCCTTAAGTATATTAAATTGAAGTTTCGGTTATTCGGTTATTCGCGAATGCCCTTCGCGTTCCTTTCCTTCATGCATTTGCGGAGCTTCGTGCTTGGCGCGCACCGAGGATCGTCCGAATGAACTTTTTTGGCATTTTACTTTTGCCTTAATTTAACTTCTTTTGCCGACTTTGGCTACAATTGCTTTTTGGTGTACGATAACTGGCCGGTTTCTAAAAACAAACATTTGCTTGAAGTGCGCGTTCTCCTATTCTAGTCCTTTGTTCTACTTTGTCTTGTGTGTTGTGCGCTTCTAAGAACCTTCACGAGTAAACGTGGTTGAGGCCAAATATGTCCGAATTAACGAGCGTTTGATGCTTTTCAACAATGCATATGCTTGCTGGGACGAGAGAAGACGTCGTAGCTATCCGCCGTAACTATCCGATTCGAGGGTGGGGGGTTCGAATTAACGAGCTCTTATTGTATTTAGCTTTTCTATTTCTTTAGGTGGTGGCGCAGTGTTTACAATAACAGCGCCACCTGATTCTACGAAAAAACTCTTCCTGTGGCAGTGTTGACAACAGCTTGTGATAGGGAGTAAGAACAGCGCCGCTGTCAATATAAACAAGTAAAGAAATACGTATACCAACTGAAAGAAATGCAGAAAATTACATGGCCATCGACAGTTCCCTTACAGGATTTCACTTTGCAATAGAACGTTCACACGTACACATTTCTGTCCAAAGAGGAGTAGGAAGCAAATGCAGGGTGGTCACCCAGATGCCCGTCCGGTTTGCTACTCTACATTGGGTAGACGGTTGAAAGGCATAAAAGAACGGAACAAGAGGGAAGAATGTACTGCCAGAGTAGATGTGCGGCTGTCCATTACAAGCCCATTAACGATCACTTAACTAGGTCGATTATACAAATAGCACGAATCATCCCGTCACTTTGCTGGCCTGCGACGTCTAGGGCCCCAATCCGAAGATATTTTCCGGAAAAGGTCGGTCGTCTAGTTTGTTCAGCTAATGCGTGGAACATTGCGTTCGGTCACAAAGCGATCACAAAAACACAATATGTGTTGTATCGTTTGGTCATTGTCGCATGAGCCACAACTCGAGGTGCCGGCAAATGCTTTGAGAAAAGTGTATGCCTGTGTGACAGCCACCCCTAGCCAGAGGCGCCACATTGAAGTTGCGTCATGGCGGAAGGGGTGCGATGCAATTCGCACCTTCATCGATGGGCCTGGTTGATGTGGGCGACGGTTCCAGACACGGGGGTCCCTGAAACAAGTTTGTAGCATTGCGTCAGCGAATGAGTGAAGACACATAAAAGCCTCAACAAGGGTTTTCGGGCTATCTAGGCGTCCTCGCGAGCGGATCAAGTTGTGTCATCAGCGAGGTCGTTACCGAGAATGCAACAGTGTTACGGCAGCCATTGGAATAAAACGTCACGTCCCTTCGATAAAGCTTCGTGAAATGCTTCTCTCGTTAAGCTCATCTAACTGCTCGTGCACCCTTCGTCGTAACGCTGATTCCAGTTGTCCCAAAAGTTGAGGTGCGGCGTGGTAGTCCAAAGCACGTGCGTAGTGCCGACCTTCTAAACTTTCGAGCAGCCAAGTTCTACCCACAGTATACGCTCTAGCACGTCACCTCGTATGTAGCTACACATTGCTGCTCATCACGAGCGCTTATCTAGTCCAGCGTCCACAATGAAGTTTTTTAAGATGATGTTCGCTTTTTGCTGAAGATGCTTTACGGGCCACGGCGCAAATAGTTTTGATGATGTGAGAGGGCGTCTGTCGAAAATTGTTAATTATTTCTCGAACATTTTTCTTTCACTTCTTGAGTTCGTCATGAATATCCTTTAGGTGCATAGCCATTCGTATGAAAGGTGTGTTTCTAGAAATGATCAGTTTTGCGTTACGGTGCTGCAGACGAGTCTTCACGCTGCCTTGAAAAACGTAAATATATCTAATCCAAATGAATGCGTTGTGCACGTGGGTCAGAACTAATGAAGAGGGGAGCAGTTTCTGTGATGCTTTCGTTGAATATTGTGGTTGTGGAATAAATGCCTCTCAAGGATAAGATCTAAAATCGGCATGGGCGATTGTGTGCGCCAGTTAAACTTTTACATCACGAAATTTAATTCCAAACTCGCGTTTCAGTGGCTGCGGGGAAGCCACTCAAAAACCTACGGGAATGCTATGAAGGATACGAAAAACGCCAAGCCGATGTCATCGGAAAACAGCGTTCTCAGAAAAGCTGCAACAAAGGGTGTTTAGACAACGTACAATAAACTCAACGCTGACGCATCACTTTTACATTTGTTACACTGGCAAGTTAAGCGCAGTTACTACCAACCACGTTTAGCGCCCAACCACGGTTCGCCAATATTACACGGCGCACAAGAGTCCGCGGTTAACGCCACCGTACGCACAATAAACAAAGTGACGCACATAGCAGGCTGAAGTTCTATATACGAATATGTCATTTATTTCTTACATAATGTTATTCAAACGTAGAATTATGCAAACATGTTATTTTTTAGGCAAACACAATATTGCTCGCGATAGTGTCGTTTTTGGCGTGAATGGCTCCACGTCTGCGGCAGTCCGGCGTTCAACTCGGCTGTTATTGCCTCTTACACTATCGCATTCCTTGAGGTGCTCCGTAGATGACTGAAATTGTTTTCCCCAAGCCTAATCAGGCTTTCCGTGGTTCGTGCAGTCCAATTCGTTCGTTTTCCCCGAACGTTCGCCGGTGTGCAGACGTCCTCCATGGAGGTCGCCATTTTCTCGGATAACCACCAAACTAAGCTCACCAAGATCCGTTTGGTACAACCGCGGTTAGCGGCATAACCGCAGTTTCGCATACCGTGCAACATAAGCGAACCTCGGTTACACTGACTGAGGTTTAGGCTGTCTGTGTATCAAGGGTATTAGAAAGCCCCCAAAATTTTTTTCGTGGATTTTCTATTCATTCATTCATTTAATCATTCGTTCACTGTAATAGGAACCAATGCTGCATCTTTTCGCTGCACCTGCTGCTTCCTGTGTACACAATTTGTACCGTCCAGTTGAGCAGTACCATTATAACCATATTGAAAATAATTTATTATTTGCTTAAAGCATAAAAGGACAAGTTAGTTCATTTGTTCCAGCGAATTATTTTGCGCAGGTGACAATAAAACAATCTGGGTATGCAGCCTAAGTGTGTGATGTAACCAGCTCAAGCCCGCAGGCTTTTCATGATGACTTTGGCTAGGTGCGGCCTTGAGTATTCGGCTGCATTGGTAGTGCATACTCCACAGCGGCTGTAGTCATGTTATACCCTATTTACACAGGCATGGTAACCTCAGTTACGACAAACCTCACTTAACTGCAGGAAACTACAGTTACCGCAAACTGCAGTTGGCACCTGTTACACGGGAAGAGCTGTCGATGATTTTCGGCTATGAAGCAGGTCACCTGACACACAGCTTCACGAATAAAATATAAAGCTTTAGCTGCCTTTCATAAATATAATGGCAAATAAAATGTATTTCTTTTGGAATAAATACTTCTTGTTTGCACCTGCAGTCCCCGAGCTTATTGCATCACGTGTTTTGACAATGATTTGGCACAAGTTCAGGCTTGTTCTCGGAACTATGGGCGAAGACACCTTGCGGTCGACGCGAAAGCCATGACAATCCGTTGCCTGGTATGCTTACAATCACCATGTCTATCCGTGTGCGGTGCGTGATTTGTTTTGCCGTACTGTTTCATGTATCAGGAACTTTACCGTTGAGACAGATCAGTTGACGCGCATCTGGGAGGACGTTTCGGCTTCCGTTAGGACCATGCTGCCGAGGATCGCCGTAATGGATGCCGCGATTTTGTTAGTTAGCTTCGTTAACTGAGGTCGTCAACCTCAGTTTGGGGCAACCACGGCTAGTGGTATAACTGCAGTTAGGCTTTCCGTCTAACTTGATATGACCGCAGTGTGCTGCAACTGAGGTCCTTCGTAACTGAGGTTAGCGTGCCCGTGTAACAACGGTATTACTGTACGGACAGCTGCATTCCGCTCTTCCACTATACAGTACACAGTACTTTGAGTTGTCACCATTTGTACCAAACGTCGCGAACATTTAACACCAAACACGCGTTTGGATAGCTGAGTTAAGCGCTGCAGGTGAGCCATCGGAAAACGTTGCAAAATGCTAGGAAGGAGACGAAAAAAATTACACCATCTCCCGCTAAAGGGGACCATGAGGCGATGCGAAGCCGGAGCACTTGCACGATCGCGTTCCGTTGGCGTTCGTTGGGCATGCTACCGTTCTCGCGTCGTGGAACGCGAAGAGGGACGCTACGCGCGTCGTATCTTCCATCTAGCCTGGCCGTTAATTCTCACAGGGCGAGCGGGGAACGCGGTCGACAGGCGGGCGAGAGGGGGCAGCGTAAGAGAGGAGAGAGAAGGGGAGGGGACGCGCATGCGCTCGAGCTCATCGCGGCGTTGCGCAGGAGAGAATTTCGGCATGTCTAGCCCGCGTTTCAGAGGAAGAAAGGAAAGGGGGAGGGGAGAGGGAAGGGAAAAGGGAAATTGGGGAGGGAAAGTGGAGAGGATGATGAGAGAGTGAAAGTGGAGAGAGTGAGGGGAGAGGGAAAGTGGGAGGGTGAGTGGAGAGGAGGTGTGTAGAGAGGGTATGCGCATGCGCAGTAAGCGTGGTAAGCGTGGTCACGCCGCACACCACCACCACCACCACCACCGGATTGAGCTCCGCCTTAAGATACTTCGCATCTAAAATAGCATGCGATAACATCCAAAGCAGCGTTCTAGGGACAGCGCCAACCAAGGCTGTTTACACAACGTACAATGAAACTATGTTTACACATCAAAGACAGCACCTAAATAAGATTATTGTGGATTTCTGATTTATTATTGATTGATTCACTCATTCATTTCATTTCATTCACTTATTAATTCAGGATTTCCCTGAATTGGCCACCAGCGCTGCTTCTTTTATTTGCAGCTGCGGCTTGCTCTATGAGGAGTTGGTACCAGCCATGCAAACGCCACCAATCTAAGCACTTTGCAAATATAATCGTTAGATAAATAGATGTATTAGCAAGTTAGTTTATTATTTGCAGCAATTTTATTTTGCAGGTCACGATTAAAACCATATGGATAGGCAGAGGAACCCTATCATTGGAACCCTATCATTGACAGTGTTTCTTTCCAGTCGAGACGAGGCGTCTACATACTGTACGCACAGCTATGGTGGCTAGTACATCCGTATTCAGACCTTCAATAGTAGAATACAGACTACTGTGAGTCGGTAACAATTGTGCCTAGTATGAATGCATGAGCAAAATACAGTAAAGGCCAGCGCTTTGCCGTATTTATCCTCGACAATCTGCCGAGGCTGTTTGCGAAGGGAGCTCACGGCTTCCTGGAATGCCGCTCCTAAGCTCTCTTCGCTATAAAGAAGCTTATTCTCTCTCTCAAAAATAGGTCAAGTACCGATATAGCTGGCCAGTAGTATTGACTCTCGAAGAAATTAAAAAAAAGCGTAGCTTGCACTGGAGGCGCAATGCTAATGATACGGCAGGCACCTGGGTTTTCCTGGTTGTTGCTGCATTGCTATGTTTCGAAAGCTTTCTCTTTCTTTATTACTTTGTTTTTGACGTGATCGCGTTAAAGGGCTCCTTTCCCAGAAATTCTAGTGTCGGTGTCGGCTTCGTTGGTTGTCAGCGAAAAATCAGCGTCAACCCTTCTCAATGCATTCTAGGTGAACATTCTCTCTCCGCATCGTTGTTGCGGTGATATTAGGCATGGTCTAAGTGGTGGTAATATTATAATTTATCGCTCATGCAATATTCGGAGGGTGGAATGAGCACACGAGAGTGAGGTGAAACTGAGACAGAAACTAACAACCTTTCCATATCGCTCTCTCACAACCCCGTATAAACCGTTATGCGTTCCGTTCCTAATGATGTAGCAACACATTAACTTCCGCGCACTCCCACGGTGACCTCAAAAGATCAATGATGCGAGACGTCTTCGCAGCGTGAGGAGAGAAATTCGGGAGCTGCTTCGTTTCTAGGCATTGCCGTGCCGCTGCTGCCGCAAGTGAACAGCGGACCTTGCATGTATGTAATCTCCGGCTGGTGAAAATGCCGATCGAGTTCCAGCAGACGCCATACCTTGCTATTTGTGCGTTTTTGAGCGGGCTGTTCTTACCGCGATGTTTCCAATAAAGCGACAGTCAACACGGAGGACTCTTGGCTCGCTGCAGTGGGAGCTGTTTCCTTAAGCCGGCGTATGGTTGACTTACCCCACACTCTAACAAAAAAAGATAGTATAAGTGACTCTTTCCGGAGAGTTCTGACTTGCCACATTTACATCTCTCTTTAATAAGTCACGGTGACTCTGTTGGAGGGTCAGAGTCAGCGCGCTCAAGGAGAGTACCCTGACCTTTTAGGAAGATTGGAATGACTCTTATCCGAAGGATCACGGTACCACTTATGAGGGAGTCAGACGACTCTTGCCGGTAACACTCCTACGGGGTTCAAATGACGCACACCGAAGCGTTATGCGATTCTAGAACCACTTTAAGTTATTCAATTGGCCCATTCTCTACTTTTGTGCGACTACTATTGGAAATAGTGAAGAAGTCATTTTAAGCAAGTGCAATAATACTTGCCATTGTGCACAGCGAGTGCAAAAAAGAATAGCTCCATTTTAGCATTTTTTTAATGAAACTCGTCAAAACAACACACCTTTTCCAGCAGAGTAATATAGAAAGAGCGAAAAGATGGTCTGTGATTTCCAATTAGTCCGTTGAGTTATTCCTTATTTACATGCTTGTATAATGAAGTATAATAAGTATAGCCAACTAAAATGTGTGACAGTGATGTGGAGATTGCAATATAGTGCAAAATTTACGGAAGAAATCGGCATCATCTTTCCATATTTATTCCTTATGATTATGAATAAATGAAAGAATGTTGAGGGCTGGAAGCATCAGATTTGTGACTTGCTATGTGGTCGCTCTTGTTCAGCGTGAGCAGTCTTGAAAAATTGTATCTAAAATGCGGAACGTGATACTGTGATGAGAAAACAGAATTGCGGTAAGAGTTTGGAAAACTTACAAAATAAGTGATTTACACAGACATAATGAAGGCGCGCAACAAAAGAACAAATGCAAACAGCCGTGATAAGAAACCAAGTTTTTGGTGTTAGTGTTTAAAACAAAACTTCTAAATACTAGCTTTTGTAATGCGTCACATGGCGGCAAACTGCGGAACAGGATCATGTGAGCTTTTTTAAACAACAAGCGTAATTGGTTTAGCCTCTTTTGCGTGGGATCCGTCCACCTCTTTACCTAATTCGCGTTGCCCAAACAAATGAAATGTAGGAGCGGCCTCCTCGTTGACAGGGCGAACTGCTCCATGTGCTTTAGGGGCGCTTTGAGGAGCGAAAATCACTTGTTCTTCTTCAATACCTATTGCAACTTCGCCCGTGCTTTTACGGCTACTGGTCCTTCAGGAACGACGCCGATTCTCTGCTGTACATGGCCTATTGGCGCAATGTTCGCAATTAGCTTCTTGCGAACATTCAAGTTTCCTGACAGTGTTTGCGAGGAGTGTAATGTTGGTGCACAAGTAGGCGAGGTCCCCTTGCAGGTTATCCGCACAGAGGACAGCTTGCGCCTTCCTGAATGTAGCATTCTCGTCAGCTGAATAGCTGTTGATCTCGACCACGTTGTCAGAAAAGTAGCTGTTGAAATATTTAAAATCTTCCAGCCATGCTCGCCAACGTGTGACTATGAGCTCTGGCGGAATGGGTACGTACGGCAACTTCTCCTTGCATGAGCACACGCGAATGAGTGCCCTGAGGCATAGAGTTTCCTACAATACTTACTAGAGGGAACTCTGGCGCTAGTGTCTATGGGAGCTGCAACGCATGACGCTTCAGCCAGCATGGGAATGATGGGTAGTACACAAATTTGTCTGAACTTCGTACTTTCGGCTCCGTTTGGCTCTGCGTCGGCTGCAGCCGCTTTGTCGCAAAACGAATTTCAGTAAAAGTCAGCAGTTTCACTTCGCCACTTTATCTTCTTTAGGCTCAGCGATTCAAATCTGATCACGAAGTTCACAACGATCCATTCTTTTATCCGAAAGAAAACCAAAACATAGCAATAAACAAAGCCACAAGTACGTTTGAAGCCGTAAGCACGAAGACTAGGCAAATTTGTGTACTACCCATCATTCCCATGGTAGCTGAACGATCGCAGCGCCAGAGTCCCCTCTAGTTAATTTTAGGAAACTCTATGCCCTGAGGCACACGGCCATGGCTCTCATTTTCCGGGAGTTGGTAGAACAGGAGAAGTAGGTTGAACCACATATATTTTCGAACAGTCAATGTTGCTCGATAACATGAGTAATGGTCTTAAACTGCATTTCAAATCGGAACATAAGGCAAAACAATATTCATACAGGCGCCAATTTAGATAGGCGTTTAAAGGCATTGACCTTCATTTAGGCACAAACACTCTAAATAAGCATTTAAAGTCACCGTAGAAACACTACAGAAGCCCTTCGCAACATCTCATCTATGCTCACATATCAAAGTGGCCTGATAGATGTGGAAGGTGCGAAGGGCACTTGCTTAAAATCCGGTCTCTGTTATGTACCGCCACCACCAACGCCACCACGCGTACAGTGACGATAACTTTTTCGCCGGAAAACTGGCCTGCAACTGATCATTCGTCGATCACAATGTAGCAAGCGCGTTTTATGCCAGCAATGCGGACCGCGCCTGGCGCTTCTCATAAACAGCTTCCACTAGGTCTGAGTTTTGTGGCATCGCGTGCGCACTGCCCGACCTCAAAACGAAGCTGCGCAGCGCTGCATCCACGGCGGACAAAACTGTGGTCGCTAAAGACACGACCATAGCGTCAACACAGTTGTGAAGGCACGCTCGTGGCGTCCAGAGTCCGAACTAAACTGCTGAGTATTGCATCTTCTGCTGAATAAGCCTGCCTTGCTAATGCGCAGTGATAAGTGGCGACCACGCCTTTCCGAAGGCCCGCGGGCGTTTCGGTTATTCGCGAACACGCTTCCCGCTCTTTTGCGTCATGCATATTGCGGCGCTTCTTGCTTGGCGCGCTCCGAGGATCGTCCCAATGAACCTTCTGACTTTTCATTTTGCTTTCTTTTACCTTTTCATGTACGCCAACTGGTCGGTTTCTGAAAATAAACTTGTTTGAGAAATGCGCGCTCGTCTTGTTCAGTTCTTCTTTCTACTTTGTCTTTTGCGCTTCGAAGAACCTTCACGAAGAAACCTGCTAGCGGCCAAATATGAGTGAATTAACGAGTGTTTCATGGCGTACAACAATACATATGCTTGCTGGGACCAGAGAACACGTCGGAATTGTCCAATTTTCCGAGTTCAAGGAGGGGGGGGGTCGAGTTAACTAGCGTTTACTCTATTTAGCTTTTCTATTTCTTTAGGCGGTGCCACTTGCTGTCTTTTTCATATCTCTGTTCTAAGACGTGATTACGTCCGTTGCACAGCGACTCTTCCGTTTTATTCTCGCCTCCACTCTCATTTCTTGTCACATCACTTTTTTTTTAATGTTTTTGCCATTTGTATAAAAAATGTTTACTTTAGTGTGGCCATTGCCCAAGCATGCTGAATCAAATACAGGGTGGTGCAGCCGTTGCCTACTGAGACGAAATATGTCAGTAAAGTTTATTTTCAGCAGAAAAGCTGATTTGCTGACATAACAGTTAGGGCCTTCCAGTACTCATGATCGGTTCTCGCACGGCGACAGTACAAAATGATCCAGAGTTCTAGGCACATATTTAATGAAATTCTATGAACATTCCGCGTATTCGATGACACAAAGAACTTTATCATTTGACTGAGTCTTGGGCCCCTTAGCCTACGTCACGCAGCAGAGGCGTGCGACGAAACTTCTATTTACATATTTAGGTGGTGTCGGTCAACTCTACGAACTTTCGTTGCGCTTTGAATGCACACAATGAGAGACTCTATTAGCGCATTGTTTCCGCCCAAGAGCCAGAAAACTTAGTACCAGTTTTATTTTTATTCTATTTTAACATTTTTACGCTATTTTGCTTCTCTCTCTCTTCATTTCTTTCCGTACCCAATTCGCTGCCACACACAGAGTAAGAAGTCAGCGATTTGCATATGCCGGCCGAATTATTACCCTTTCAGTGAAGAGCTCTCTCTATCCCCCTTTTGTTCGTTAGAAGGGCTCACATCTCACCATCTTCATCGCAACTCGAATCCGCACTGCTGAATTTTTCGTCGTACAGGTTGACTACAATATGTGGCCCATGGTCATTAGCATCGTCGGTGTTGTGGTCCCGTTTTTTCATCACATCGGGCTATCTGAGAACATGCTCGGCGTAGCTCTTCCACTTCTCAGCAGCCACTTGCATGACGCCTTGCTAAACCAGGGGTTCCACGTCTTCAAGAATTAACATGTTTTCTTGCACTGGCCATGAAGCCGTTCACGTTTGTTTTTTTCGACAGTCCGTATCGACATGCTTCGTGCGCAGATTGCATGAGGTCATCGATATACTCCACACTACGCGGCTAGACGTCATTGATCCAAGTTTTGTCATGCAAGAAGAATTAGCCCACTTCGACGTCGCAGCTCCGCAGGCACACGCGCCGACACTGCAAAATGTGCTTCGCTACTATTAGAAGGGCGTTCCGAGAGCATTTTCTGAACTTCAAGTCAATATTCTTTAGCCCCCTCTGCATCGTCGTTATGGACAGAGTCGTTAGCGTCTCGTACTCATCGAAACGCTGCTTCTCCTTGACGATGGTTGGCATCTACCGTCGCTTGAAAAAGCTGCGCGCCGCTTTTCGCAACACACGAAGGTTAGAATCGTACCGCTTCATCGCCCGCTAACGACGTTTTCCAGATGAACGCTTTTTAGGTGACAGCACACTGCAAGCCTTCTTCGTCTGCATTTGCCACCTGTAGAGCGTTCGCTGACATGGGTGAGTTTTGCCGTCGTGTTATGAGCGAATTCACACTTGCATGGTGCCGACACTCCACGCAGCGTTTTAAAGTAAAAAAAAAAGGTAAGCACTTCGCTGGATTGGGGTAACCACACACATTAGATGGACGGTAAAGAGGCGAGACAGCTTCTGTTGACACAAGCGATTCGGGCGACGCCATGTTGACAGAAGACAGCGCATCAACACCTCACGACAAACCTTCGAAGAGGTGTGATTTGTGCGAGTTTTGTATATTATATTCACGAAGGGAATGAATCACTCTTTATAATTTAATCCTGTCAGTCCTCAATATCGTTTACATTTCCCTGTTTGTAGTTAGAAACATAGCCTAGATATCTAAAATATTTTAGAGACTATTTGCTGTATTCCTCAATACCCGATTGTACGAAACAGCTTTTCCTGTGGCAGTGTTGACAACAGCTTGTGAAAGGGAGTAAAAGCAGAGCCGTTGGTATTATGAACATGTAAATAAAAACATTTACCAAACTCAAAGAAATCAAGAAAATAACAAGACCATTGCCAACTTGCTTCCAGGAGGTCACTTTGGAATGAAGGTTCACGCGCACATATTTATGCCCGAAGAGGAGTAGGGAGGAAAGGAACGAAAGACAGGGTGGTCATCCAGACGTGCGTCCGGTTTGCTACCCTGCATTGGGGGAAAGATTAAAGCATTAAAAGAACGGAAGAAGAGGTAAGACAGTACTGCTAGAGTACCTGTGCGCCTGTCCATTACTAGCCCACCAGCGATCACTAAACCCGGTCGATGTTAAAAACACGCTAAATGATCCCGTCACTTTGCTGGCCTGCGACGTCTATAGGGCCATGATCTGAGGATCTTCTTTTCTGGAAAAGGTTTCTCGTCTAGTTTGTTCAACGTGACGCGTGGAACGTTGCTTTGGGTCACAAAGAGATCACAAAACACAGTATGAGTTGCATCGTTTAGTCATTGTTGCATGAGTCACAACTCGAGGGGCCGGCGATTGCTATGCGAAAAGTGTACGCCTATGTGACAGCCAGCCCTAGCCACAGGCGACACAGTTACGTCACGGCGGAAGAGGTGCGATGGAATTCGCAGTTTCCTCGGTGGGTCTGGTTCCAGACACTGGGGTCGCTCAAACAAGTTTTTGGCATTGCGTCAGCGAACTCGTGAAGGCACTCAGCAGCCTCCGTTCTCGAAAAGGCTATTCGGGCTATCTGGGCGTCATCGCGGGCGGACAGGGTGTCGTCATCAGCGAGGTCGTTACCGACAATGCCAGTGTTTCGGCAGCCATTGGAGTAAAACGCGATATCCCTTCGACAAACTTGGTGAAAAGTTTCACTTGTTAAGTTCATCTAACTGTTCGTGCACCCTTCATCGTAACGCTGATTCCAGCTGTCCTAAGAGTTGAGATGCAGCGTGGTAGTCCAAAGCGCCGTGCGTAGTTCCTACCTTGTACACTTTTGAGGGTGCAAGTTCAAACCACAGTATACGCTCTAGCATGTCAGTTAGTACGTAGCTACACATTGCTGCTCATCACGAGCGCTTATCTAGTCGAAAGTCCACTATGAAGTTTTTTAGGAGGATGGTCGCTGTTTGCTGAAGATGGTTTTCAGGCCACGATGCAAATAGTTTTTGTAATGTGAGAGGGCGTCTGTCGAAATTTGCTAGTTTTTTTGTGTAACTTTTATCTGTCATTTTTTGCGTTCGTCAGGTGCATAGCCATTCGTATAAAGGGTGTATTTCAAGAAATGCTAAACTTTGCTACGGTCCTGCAGACGAGTCTTCACGCTCGCTTGCAAAGCAATAATATATCTGATCCAAATAACTGCGTTGTGCATGCGGACAAAATAATTGAAGAGGCGCAGCACTTTCTGTGAATGTTTCGTTGGATATTGTGGGTATGAAATAAAAGCCCCTTAAGGAGTACATCTAAAATCGGCATGAACGATTATGTGCACCAGTTATATTTTTACATCTCGTAACTAATGGCAAACTCGCATTTCGGAAGCTGATGAATGCACCTGTGGCGGAGCCATTCTAAAACGCTCGGGAATGCTAAGAAGCGGACGAAAAACGCCATGTCGATGTCATTGGAAAACCGCGTTCTAAAAAAAGCTGCAAGAAGGGCTGCTTCTTTTTGTTGCAGATACTGGTTGCTGTGGGCAAACGCCGCAGCATCCATTTATGCGGCACCAATGTAAGCATTTTGAAAATAATTGAATGATTGTTCAAAGGATGCAATGACAAGTTAGCTTATTTGTTGCAGCAATTTTTGCGTTGCAGCAATGTTGCAGCACTGAGGCTTTTCAAGATGACTTTGGAAAAGTGCCGCCTTCAGTATTTGGTTCCACTGCCGGTGCGTATTGTAGAGCGATGCTGCTCTTTCCTTGTAGACTACAGAGCACTGTGAGTTGCTACCATTTGTACCACACATCGAGCAAATTTTACACCGAAGACGCGTTTCGATAGCTGCGGTAAGCGGCTGCAGGTGAGCCATTGCAAAACGCTGACAAATGCTGGGAAGGAGATGAAAAAGGTATTGCACTGACATTTGAAGACAGCGTTCTAGGGAAGGCTGCAACCAAGGCTGGTACACAACGCACAACGAAACTTCTGCGTGGTGTAGACTTGTCTGAAATTGAAACAGGCTGCGTGTATTTTCCATAGATTTATTGAATACTTTCATTCGTTTATTTATACAATCATTGCTTTCACTGATGTGGCTATCGGCGCTGCTGCTTTTTGTTGCACCTGCGGCTTGCTTAATGAGGAATTCGTGCCAGATACTTTAACGGCAGCAATCTAAGCATTTTTCAGATAATTTAATCGTCGGTTAAAAAGATCTACTGGCAAATTAGTTTATTATTTGCAGCACGTTTTATTGCGCAGGTCACAATTAAACCATATTGATATGCAGCGGAACCCTGCTGTATCGTATTTTGGGCGCCGAGCGCTACACGTGTGCCACGATAGCGTTTCGTATCTGTTGAACGTTCTACTCGAAGAGCTTATCTGTTAACGGCGTAATCACACGCCCCCGTTCTAAATCCTATATATGTACTGGTGTGCAATAAGCCGCCCCTGTTTCCCCCCATCGCCCGGTGCAGCATGTTTGTTTTACTGGACACAACGATACATGGTGTCAGAAGTGTGCGATGTAAGCACATCAAGCAATGAGGCTTTTCAGGGTGTATTTGTCAAGGTGTACCCTGGGGTATTCGGCTCCATTGGGAGTATGGTGCTGGCATAGAGAAAGAAAAAAAATTAAGAGTGGACACTCCCATAGTCCTCAGCAGCCGAATCGACCTTAGCGCACCTGGTGGGTGGTGAGAGCAAGTGGCCTGCGCTTCATGTTTCAGTTTCACTGGCGCGAATTTTGGATTACTCTGCGTAACCGACGTTTTGCTATGGCGAAAGTTAATGATATCAGACCACTTTTCTTCGCCCAAATGGCAAAGGTATTGTTTTTCGTTTTGAGGTGGCGATTCCTTATTTTGTCTCGTTCAACGGTTCGCGTGAATTGAGATCGTGACTTTATTTTTATTTCGATTAAGTTATAATAGAAAGAAATGCGTGTAAACATAATTCACTACGGCTGTATTCATCGCGCTTGTGTTTTTCTTTTGGAACAAGCGATCCATCTATACATCAATAAAAGAGACAGGTTATCCGCACTGTTTTTATTCTAAGGCAAGGTAGACAACAGATGAGAACAGCATCTCACAGAAATGCAAGGTAGACAACAAATGCATCTCGGCTTACAAACAGATTGTAACAAACATTGTAACAAATACAGAGAGAACAGAGACAACGCAGACATCGGTAGAGTTGGCAGAAGCCGACAAGCTGGTGAAGTATGACACACTGGGCCGTAAGGACCTATGGCAAAAACAGAGAGCACAAAGCTGCTGAACAAGGAAGAAGTGACATACGTATACCTTTATGCTTTATACCAAGAGGATACAGGGGCTTTAGATATCGAAAAGGAAATGGTGACGTTCGAAAGCCTAGTACTGGGCAAATGCGGCAGTGGTACATGGAATAGTGATCGATGTGTCAAAAAATGAAAATTAATTGTACTTAAACTCCTCCCCTGTGTACGCGATCGTATGCCATGTAAAATAATTTTCGCCTGATCGCACCCGCACGTCCTAGTTAACGTGGTTGTGACCGAGCGAGAGTTGGCGTTGTGCTCCAGCGGTGGGCCCAGTGGAACCACCTGGAACGAGGTTGCACGGGGTCATGAGGAGTGGAGCTCTCCCTTGTTGGGGTTTGGCACTGCCAGTCGACCGTCGTCTCTCGCGGGAGGTCCGTGGGGGCGATTCCGCGGACTAAAGTGCTGAGTCGAATGTCAGCGGCGCCGCACTTGCAGTACAATATGTGTTATGTTGCTTGTGCGTATTATATTGGCATTCTATTGGGTTATTTGTCATGTTGCTGAAATTAGTATTAATATTGGGCTGACGGGCTCGCGATTGCGTCAAAACTGCTAACAAATGCCCATGTGCTCGTTACATTACGGTGTAACTGCGTTCACGGTTTTTCCGGTATTTGTAAATCAAACGTTAGCAATATTGAAAGATGGATTCTCGCCACGAGAAAACGTCCCTAAGTCAGAAGACGCGCAAAAACAACCTACAGAGGTGACGTCGCCTATTTCACGCACCAACCAGCTGTGACGCCGTAGATTTTTGACAGCGCAAGCTAGAACCTACATAATTTTGGCATCCTAAAAATGGATGAAATTGTGTTTTAATTCGGCCAGATATTCAGCGTATGAGGCTTCACGAGTTTGGTAAAATTTTCTTGTGCCAGTGTGACAAAGGAGGCTTCGAAAGTTGTGATGTCGCTCTGACATTCAGGTGCCGGTAACACGGCACGAAATGTTACAAAAAAGGATTTTAACGTGCATTTTTAAAATAAGTATTATATGATGTTTAATTCAAGGCAGTATAGTTCAAAGAGCAACCTATTGAGGACTATGAAGTATAAAAAAAATAAAGGCGTATGTTATTTGCGCCTATAATGTAGTCACTTTGCTGTATACTCAGAGCCAAACTCGCCCTCCATGAATACTACTTCATACAGGTTTCCGGTTCCTTTGTTTCTGGTTAATGTCACGCTGTTCGTGTTTCTCGTAACAACAAGTAAAGAAAAGCAAAGAACTTTTTCAGGAGAGCAGCTTAGGCTGAAGGTATATGCCATCAGTGAAACAGCGCTAACTTAGTGACAGGTACACGAAAGGCAAGACAAGCATAAACTTTTAACTGTTTACTTGAAGCAATACCGACCTATATATGTGCGTGAATGAGAGTGAATGTGCATATCGCAGAGCCATGACTACAAACTATCAAAAAGCGGCCCAAAGGAGCGCAATTTCTCTTCCGCATAAGTTAACGCGTGATGGGCTGAAAAGAAATACGCCTAGATGATCAATCTTCTCTGCCTCAGTAGGCTCCTTAACTATTTTTTCCTTACCTCAACGATCACACCAGCATCTCGAAGAGCTTCTTTAATCATTCTGCGGTTGCCACCTACGCCCTCGTACCAAGCGCATCTCATATATCTTCGGGCATTTCTCCTTGACCTGATAAAATGATGAGCTCATCTGCATGCGCCGAATTGGGGCTACCATGCTCTAACCTAGGAAGCCGTGTCAAAATGAGGAAAAAGCAAAAGAGTTCTTGCAGAACGAAGAGCAACGTACCGCATCTCATCGAAACCATCGCAAGCATGACGGAGTTCTAGCTGACTCAGAAGAATCCTGGAACTAGCTTGTTTGCCATAGCAGCGCTGGTCATGTTTTCATGTATATTTTCTTCTCCTTGTTCTTTCGCGCTGCAGAAATGCATTTGCTGGCTGACGCATCTATATTTAATCGTAATGACATGGCGCGGCTGCGCCTTGACGCACAGCGGGACGATAAACATGCTCCATGGCAGCTTCTAGATGACTGTATGAGACGCACGTCGCGTGGATGCAGGCACTGTGTGTTAACCGATGTTCCGCGCTTATGCGCACGAGATATCCTAGAATGATGGTCGTTGCATATTTTTTTTCACCACTTTAGACCACATGAGAGCATCTCGTGTCAAATATTCTGAGGCGTTGATAAAAATATGCCCTAATAAAGCGTTCGGCTGATCACAAGTTCGCGAGGCGTGAAGGAGGGCCTGGTGGCAGTTACATTTTTGCATGCCACTTTCAATACTGTTTATTAAAATGGCACGACGCTTTCGTAAGCCGTATGATAAATAGGTAACGTTAACAGTGCTGAAAAATAAATACATAAGTACAGAGATCAAGTCTAGGACGTGAATTGGTGTGTGCCATACCCCGCCTCAATGCTTTCTTTTTCACACTTGGTAAACATAGCGGATTCAAGCCCAAGCAAGCGTCATTTAGAAAAAAATTGTTTCCCGCTACCGATGTTTACAGTGCTGACGAATTGACGCGCGATAGGAAAACTGCAAGTATAACAATTGGTACGCGCAATTGCCTGAGATAACCGCGTCGTGTCGCTACGAATCTGGCCACAAACTCTGACGTAAGTGTGCGATTCTTATGTAAGTGTACAAGCCAGTATATATTACGCCGAAAGGACACGAACTGAAAGCAGTGGAAATTATTTTATGTGCGCTACTTAGCCTTAAATGGACGCGTTGCGATCCGTAAGCACTGTACATGCTTTCGCAAAGTGTTAATTTTTTTTACAATTGGCAAAACTCTGTTTGACGTTCCCAAGTCTTGTAGCACTTTTAAACATGAAAGAAAGGTATATCCAGACATTTTTAGGAACTCTAAATACAAAAGACAGCTGAATGGTCTCGGTTGGGACGGTTTGTCGCCATTGGTTCTAAGCAGCGACATTTGCGGCAGCATTACGCTCGCAAACTTAGCTGCGGCACTAAATCCAGCAATGTTTCACCGCAACACGTCACTGCGTGACCTAACTCAGCAATGTACTGGGCGATAAAAAGTCATCGTCAGAATTGCCTAGATGCCTGGCGTAGCCTGCCTGGCCTGGCGTATGCCTGGCGTAGTGGGCACTGCGCTCCTGGCCAATGTTACGCGCATAGACGTTCGTTTCCTTGCGGCACGGAACCGAGAACTGAAGCCATGCTAGCGATCGAGAAGATGATGCTGACGGGGCCCGATTAAGCTATCGCGGTTTACTCTTTAACGCGAAGCGGAAGCGTCCGTCAACTTTTTCCGCTATTCGCTAATATCGCGGTGTACGAATAGGCTAGTGTCAAATTTCGTGCAAATAAATGTGTGCTCGCATGGCGCGACGTGAACTGTGGTGTCTATCTGCTGATCGTTATAGTTTAGTATTCTATGATCACATTATCATCTCGAATACTTATGCTTTACTAAAATGTCATTACATTGTCCCCTAGGGTATGTAAGCAGATGTCCGTTCCGTTAACAGGAGTCGAACGCATGACCCCTCGATCTGCGACAATGGCTGGCGGGCGTTTAGCCCTCTGAGCTACCGCCAAACACATAACAGAGGCTGCATGAACGCGCCTTTTATCTTTCAGACTTTCCTCTCACAGTGCTCTTGGATTGATGGATGGATGCTATTAGCGTCCCCTTTATAAAAGAGTGGTGACATGTGTGCCACCAGGCTCGAAAAAAAAAATGCGCCGTTGTTGCGACCGTCCCAATCTGCGCGTTTCCATTATAAGTGTAATTTCGTTCAACACACCGCGATGTGGTGGCTTTAGCCCTAGCCTCGCTCATAGCGTCCATCCATATCGTAAAATAGCTCTCCGATGCTCGCCTGGCTGTCGCACCGCGTTCCCCGCTCCCCCTGTGAGAATTAACTGCCACGCTAGAAGGATGACACGACGCACGCAGCATTTCTCTTCTGGTATCTCGCAGCTTTGGAGCAGTGCATATCGAGTATCAGTGTTTATTATATGCTTGATGATGCCATATTTGCGCGGGATTCGCCCCCCCCCCCCATATGCGGTGTCCACGTATATGTTAAAAACTTCAGCTACCGCAAGGGTTACATCATGATCATGGGCGTTAGTCGTCGGTACGGAGGTGTGCCACTAGGCGTCAACGTGAGTTCGTCCACATCAGGCGGTGCTACATCTGCCAATCAACAATAGACATTATACAAGCTTTGATACATGATTGCACTAAAGGAATCAACTACTTCTGTGACTACACGTTTCACTTTCGTGTTATAGCGATTCCTATGACAGAGGGATCAACCATCTTTTTTATTCTGTTAATCTCATTAGCGTCATCGAACTTTGCGCCTATTTTACAGTCTACCCAAAGCATGCATCTGTCAGTTGAAAAAAAAAAGAAGCAGTTGCTCTTCGCATCAGCATATTTGACCGCTTACATTTTTGAGAATAACATTTCAGTACCACTTCAGGCCATGACATCTTTCATCTATCTTATTTCTTTTTAGCTACAAATATTCGAATTTCAGAAAAACGCATACAATCAGAAGGCCATAAATGCCAGTAGAGGATTTGAGTTAAAGTAGAAATTTTGTTTCATTGACCTCTAACGATATCTGTGAAAGAGTTGCGTTACGCCGTGTTTCTCAACTTACCCGACGGCACTGATTTATCAGGGATATTCTCGATGTGGACATTTATATAAAGTAAGAATACAACAGGAATACATAACAATACCCTGAAAAGCGAAGAACTTGGCAGAACATGCTTGTCACACAGAAGGCATATTTGCAATATGGAATGGTACGCCACATTCCAGAAATATAAACAAGTAATAATCGCTCGACAATATTCTCAGTATCTATTCACTAACATTGACATAATGCTTCTGTCGTCAGATGTATGTTATAACGTGTTATAAAACATGGTTTTTCAATAACATATACCACTCATCTATCTTAGTGCCCTTCTTATCTGCTCAGCTACACAGGCACTCCTTGAGGTTTGCACCCTTTCATTTGCTACTGTTTTTATGCATATGGTCGGCGTCGCCTTTAGGTTAGCCGTAAGATCGTTTCTAAAATAATTTGCACTAAAGAGAGCCGCACAGCTTTTCAAGTACAGATCTCAATACGCTTGTCCAGAAGACTCGAGCGGGGTGTTCCAGCCAGCAGTAGGAACTTCTACCGGCTACGCCTTGTTTGAGATAGCCCAAATCAAATCATGATTCATTGGTGCATTTTAGAGCCATACAATACAAAACAGGGGCATGACGAGGAGACGGACGACACAGTGCGCCTTCGTCGTCGGTCTGCTCTTTATGTCATGTTTTGTATTCGCCCCCTTTATTGCTCTTGAGATGAGTCGTTAACAAATAGCCCAAATGGCTGTTTCGCTACAATCAATGATTGGTGGCAGCAGAAGGGTAAATTCGGGCCACTTCAACCCACGTGATCCTGGTAGCCGCCGTTTATGTAGTCCGGAATGTGCCGCTCCAGCTGTCTATATACGCGTGTTCAGCTCTCTGTGACAGGAACAGAACAAACCTAGCAATATCACAACGGAAGAGAGGTCGGCTTCAGGTAACCTAATGGAAGTACCTATTTTGCATCTCGTGAATAGAAAGACAGAGACCCGAGTGAAAAATATGTCATAATAAATACTAGTGAAAGCTGAAAAGCGGCTATGAAGGACACGTGTGATGTACACATCACCGTTTGGTTCTGAACGCGAAAATTTCTGCGGACTTCCCCCAGTGCTGCTGGCAGTGGCAACTGCCACTGCTGCACCCTCGTTGCATATTTACCAGGCCGATACATGAATGATGGACGAATCGAATCGAAGCCGTCGTGTTCGCTCAGTGGTTATGGTGCTCGGCTGCTGACCGAAACGATGCCACGGCGGTTGAATTTCTTTGGAGGCAAAGTGCTAGATGACCGCGTACTGTGCGGTATCAGTGAACATTAAGGAGTACCAGGTGGTAAATATTACCTAGAGCTCTGCACCACGGCGTCTTTCATAGTTCGATTCGTGGTGAGGATTAACTCCGGGAAATGATTATTTAAAATGACATACAGTTTCTGTCTGAGTCGCTTTGGGACATAATACCCCATAAACTAACCATAATGATGTGTTCTATTCGGCGTAGGGTAGATTCGAGGAATGCCTCGTTTTTTTGTTTGTTTTTTTTAAGGTCGAAGTATGGAGACGCCACACGTGAAACAGTAAAACTATACATGAGTCCAGGCGCACGTGTGTGGTTAGCCTTGACGTGCCTTCCATTAATATGAATGAGGAGGCTGGGATTCCAGTTTCCAGGTAGCCCATGATGGATGGCACACTAAGGGGCTTGCTACACACAAGAGCTATTTTGGACCTTTCTCAGCAAACACTCCCGCACATCGCTGACCGAGACTATGATGCTATTATCTTACCGATTAAAGCGAACATAAGCTGGCATTGTAGACGTGTACCAATCCTATCGTAGACTGCGCCATCTTTAAATACGTGTTAACTGTAAATTCAAGTTCGCTGAACCTCGCGGGCCATTATACAAGATGCAATATGCTTTATTTCAGTAAACTTTAATCTTGTGCATATCCCATCCCATATTATGCTCGTTTGTAATAGATATTAATAGGAAATGACTGACAACATTCTTGACGTGCAATGTCTATGCGTGGCGCACGTTGTGGAAATATGAGCCTTTTCTCAGCTATACGCTCGCCTCTAACGGCTTTGGTTAATAATATACCATTATATTATACCGTTTCTTCGTCCAATTGAGTCGCTCTATCTGGACGGATTTGCATCATGTCTCCTACTTGACATATATCTAAAGAAAATGCTCTCCTGGAATATCACGTTGGCATATACGTATCTTCGTCTGTTGCACAGAAGAAGCGACATTTGGGCGAGTTCATACCTGTCGGACATCTTCATGGGGTAGCGTAAAGAACCGGAGAGAAAAGGCTGCAAGGAACATGCGACATAACCTGTATTCTTCGGCAATTACTGTCAGCTCTATCGAGCGTTCCTTCATTTTGGGTATATTTATCCTTCGCACTACCCCATTTTGATGTTTATATGCTGCATCCAAAAGTGTGTGTTGCCGGATAGGTTTCTTTTTTTCAAAATCACGCAATGAAGAAGCAAGGAATACTCCAATAAACTAAACATTGCTACTGTAGGCTTTGTACTTCATAAGAAGTGCGAAATGTAGAATATAATATACCAGTCTCCCTAAAAAACTCTGATTGCACAGCTCTTAAGAATGCAAGGTACACTTTGTAGGTCGCATTCCAATGTCAGATAGTTTCGCGGCCCAAACTCTACATAAGTGAGCGCCTCTCACTGGGAACCACCTCCAGGCGAAATATATATCCGACATACTGGCACCCACGCGTCGATTCAATTTCGACCAGTTCAATCTACACAAATCTCTACTATCTTGTGTAACTCTGCAGTTCCATCGCGGGGTTGTAATGAAACATGCCTGAGAGTTTTCGCCGCTTCAGCACTGCCATCGGTATGCCTTTCCCTCAGGCACGTAGGCAAGGGGGTGCAGCCCCCCCCCCCTGAGATTCATTCAGCCGTCTATATTCCAGGGCAACATCTTTTTTTCTTGTTGCCATGGAAAGACTTCCGAACAATTAGACCTTGCCCCCCCCCCCCCCCGAAGAAAAATCTTGGCTACGTGCCTGCTTTCCCTTACTGACACTGAGTGCACGTCGTGGAAGCTGGAGCACATTCCAGGGTCTATGCGGACACCCTAGAATGCTCTGGTATGTGGGCTCACACACGCTATCATCTCTCGACTCGGAATGGGGGTCTCATTCAAAGAGCGCCGATCATGCTGGTTGCCGCAGTGGTCGCGTAGCTATCAGTGTTACTCAACAGGACAAACTTATTCATTTAGAATTATCTTACGGCCGCAAGGAGAACACTGGGTAAGTGCGTCCGCATGTAAACGAGTTCTCAAGAACATTGTACTGTGCTTGATGTACAATAAAAAAAGCACGGAGCAGTGACAAAAGGCAAGCAATTGTATAAACAATTTATTCATACAAAAACGCGCTCCACACTGGCAGACATGGAAAACGGAATAAATTTCGATTGAAATAATCAAGCTAAATACATGGTCGTATAAGAGACAGTGAAAAAGAAACAAGAATATTATGCCACGGTATCAAAATGAAAGAGAAAACAAAAGATAAAGTGTCGTGTTAATTGACATTAAAAACGAACGTTTCGTTTTTCAAGGAAGCCGCCACTGACATCAAGCAAGGCATCTCGAAATATTATTGTCAATTCAACCCACTGGTCAAATATAGCATCTATCATAACTCGAAATAGATGCGATACTGTCTGCGAGAGAGTTCTCTACGCAGAAAACACGTGAAAGTGTGGAGCTGCATAAATTCATTGAACCAGGGAGCAGTGATATACTGTACCCCTAACTGCCTTTCAATACGCTTAAGAAGCTAACAGTCTTTCATGACATCATTCGAAAATTGCATATGTTGAACTGTAAAGCAATGTTGTTGTGCAATGAATATAGTTCCTGTATATTATTTCCTGTAGAAGAAACTTGGTTTATCGTTTAACAAAAATGTGAATTCCTTCTTCCCCCCTCCTCTCCCGAAGAAAACCACAGGACCAGTTTCACATAAAGCTTATTCATTCATTTACATAAGCTAGTAATTTTACTATTTGCATTTGAAGATAATCGAAAAATAAGAGATTCGAATCGTAGTTGGTGTCCATTATTCGAATTCGCTTCGAAGTTGAAAATTTCATATTCGCTCACCCTTGGTTGGTTGCATTCTCTGGAAAAATGGAAGGTGCATCTCATCTGCGTTGTAATTGCTTTGTTTATATGGTGAACCCAAATGTACCTTCTTTTAGATATTACAGCTGAATACACCGTTATATTGTTCCGCAAAATATGAAACAGTACACCTGAAACAGTTATGCGTAGGAAATGAATCTAGTAGGCGCAAACTCCTTAATGTCGGAACTATGCATATCTGCTGTGATGGCGACTTTCGTGGCTTTCCTCGGGACAGGCTTTCTAAACAAAATGTTGCCTCTTCACCAAACTCTTTGGTTGTTTTGTCTCCCAATATCACAACAGCATGAGGTGACTGCAATGTTTGTTAGGTCTCCATCCTGTGCAGAAAAAAAAACTGGTTTCTTATGCGGTTTCAGAGAGCGAAACATAATGGTAATTCAAGCAACTTCGGTCTCTTTATTGCGTTTGATACTGCAGCGAACGGCGCTTCATCTTTTGTTGTCTATCTTACAGTTTGAAAACGCAATGTTATCATATATTGGTACGACACATTTCCGTTTCATTTTATTTCTTTGGGAATGTTGTATAAAAATTGCGAAAATTTAAATGCGGCACAGCGCCAGTGGCGGGCACGCCACTCTAGCAGCTGTACGCAAAGTTGTCGTGATTGCAGTACCAGGCATGGACTTCAATCGGGAAGACACGTAGTAGAATGTCATGGGATGAGCAGAACAGGAAATAACCACCAAACATAACTTATTACGGGCGCGTCGAAGTATTCGCACGGGGTGTCACGTTCCTAATCGCATTCCCAGGCGGTCCATCTCATCGGACAAAAGCAATCCTTCTGGAAGGCCGCTAGTTCCCATAGGAACGTCAGCGTTTCACATCGTACATAGCAGGCGCACCAATACACGACAGCTTGGGCACTAGCAGGGTATGTCAGCGCATAAAAAGGTTACCAAAAAGTACACGGGGAGGCAAAGAAGCGTGCCAGTGCGATTGCAAGGGAACAAATCCGACAGAGGAGTTGGCAATGCGAATGGTCATCAATTAGAAGTGGAGACATCTCTGTAGGAATGTACCAAGTTAAGCAAGTGCACGTGAATATAATTACCAGCTAACTAGTATGGCAGGGAGTAGGGAATCAGCTGCCTGACGGTGTTACTGTACATAAGTCGAGTAAACAGCCTTAGGGAAATGTATGGGAGATGCATTTCTCAGTATCGATAGCTTCGTTTGAGGCAAATGAGTATTACCAGTACAGTCGTGTTGACGTTATCACGTCACAGATAACTAAGTGCTTGAAGTGCGTGGTTCTTTACGAAAGGCACATAACCAAACCAACTGTTTTATAGCATGAAAAAATCCTGCAGTTGCCACACATTGTGGAAATAAATTTCATGTGAAGCAGTTAGCGAGTAGCAGCCTATGACTTAATTCATTGAGCCAAGCGTTACTAGGTGCACCGACGTCTTTGTGCAAATTTAGTAGTTGTGCGCACATTGTGGGCTTAGCAGGCACGCCGTTAACGCTGGCGTGTAAATGGTAGCTCATCTTTCGACGTAACGTAACGTAGGCACTCACGTTAGACCAAAGACGTCAGTTTTATCGCCACGAAATACACGCTACGTTACGATAATGCGCATATCGTAATAGAGGTTATAGGCGTACTCGCGCAGCGCTTCATTATGGCTTACGGAGTCGTCAGTGTACATATGTAATGCGTATTCAATTGATATAAAAGCGGATAGACAACACTGTCACCAGAATTGCCGTTATCCGGGCATCACGCTTGTATAGGGTCTTTTTCCAAATCAGTTTGAAGCACTGGAGTGGCTCAGTTGTGGAATGCTTGATGAACACGCAGAATGCCTGGGTTCGATTCCTGCTCGAGCCGTGATTTTTATTCTTTGCGTGTGTAGAGGTATTTCACCCAGTGACGACATCACCGACGCCGGCACCTCATTTTCCGCTATGCGGGCTCCTTCACACTGTCGCGTTAAGGTGAATTATCACTCTCGACTGATACTATCACCTGTGGCGCATACCCGCACACCACGGGCCTCAGTTGACGGGTATGTACCACACATGACTGGCCGAAAGGATTGCATGACGTACCCGACAGGGAATTCAGGTTATTCATGTCATGATCTACGAGTCGTGTTCGACATACACTCACGTCCCCCTATGTCAATCTTAGTACATACCCAAGTTAAGGAGAAAACCACGAGCGCGCCAAGAGTTAAGCGGCTTGATAGATAGAAACGGTCAGAGTTCCTTTGGCTCGCTAGGAAATGCTTCGCATTTAAAATTACCATCCACCCTTTATTCGTGAAAAGGTCACGAAGATCTATGCGGATTTCTCAGAATGGAAAACTTTATAGTCGAAGAAAAATTTCTTCCCGAGCAGGACGAATTTTTCGTCAATTAGGAAGCTTTTGTTTCTGAAAAAAATTGTATGGGTTCCTTTCTAACTTTCTGTTACAATCGCGTAGATGACAATTTTTTTTTTCGGAAAGGTTTCAAGAAAGCCACGTAGCAAAAAAAGATGGGCGAGCAATATGCTGCGTATTAAGAGAAAAAGTCATGTTATTTTATCTTCGTAGAAGGCAAGCAGTGCGTAAGAAGAATAATATAGAAGAATTATTTGGACAACTCTCAACATCGTACACCACTGAAATGGTGAAAATAGCAAACATTTCTTTAAGTGGGAAATGAAATTCCAACTTTCCTAAATTACATGCCAAATTTGTGAGGACAACTTTTTAGCGGAAATTACATTTCGAAGTTTCCTGCGAAGGAATCCACTAACTGTATTGTCATTAAGAGGCTACTAATAATGTACTCCGCCTGCCCCTCTTGCTCTTCGGGCATCTATATCAGTAAACATATCACGTCGAGCATGGAAAAAATTGTGAACTCGGTGATAAGTGACAGTAAACTGTCAGTTATTACCATTTTCTTTTTCTTTGTTACATGTATTCAGCTAGAGAGGGCTCTACGTGTTGAAAATACTCTCCGCACCCTTCTATAAGCGAATGAAACCGTAATGTGACGATGACGTGCAGCAAACATTCACGGGCATTGAAAGGCCTACTCCAACACATTGGCGAGGGGGTCTACTATCCAAGTCATGTGCGTACAGGAAGTTCCGAATCAGGCAGCTATTTCAGCAGATCGTCGTAATAAAATGTAGGTTTCTCCTGTATCATCGTCGATTATGCACTTATCCAAGTAAACCCGGTACAGCCGCCGATTGATGAGGGAGGAGTGTCGTGAACAATAATCACTGCGCAAAAAAAGCAATTTCTTTATGATCTTCAGTGTGTTATCTCAGTAAATTTTCTTCTCCATAGGTTGTTTTGTGTTGGTATTTCCACAAATATGCACCGATTTCGTAAAAGCTTTTCATGTATGCCACATTTCGTCCTCGGACAAGAAGGGCATCAGTGTTTGTTCGTTCCCGCGAAAGACGCCGGGAAGTTTCATGCTCTCATTGCGCATCCACAAATAAATTATCAGTGCAAAATACAAGACAGAAGGGTCGAAGCATAGAAAGCGTGCTTGTCTATTGTTACTATAAGGTTTGTCTAAAGCCTTTCTTTTTCGACGTGCCACAATGGCCCTGTTCTTATGGTGCTCGGCTGCTGACCCGAACTTCGCGGGGTTAAAGAGGCTATAATGTGTAGCACTAAATCAATTTAAACTGAGAACGATTCTTTCAGAATTACATTGTCAGTAATTTCGCCGTCATAGGTTGAATATTTAAAAAAATAAACGAAGGTGCAAGTAACACAGTGGCAGTGACGCGTCAGTAACCTCTTCTCAATATTGGTGCCGGAACGTTGTAGTTGAATATCAATGTAACGTAGCAGTTTTGGAAGAATAATTTTTGTCTCAAGAGAAATTACAGCGGGCAAACGGAGAGGACGGAGAAGAAGAAATACAACACAAATGCTGACTCAAATGGTACCTTATCGCAACGCGCACATCAATGTATGCGCCCAAAAAACGAGCACGAGCAGAGTAGCTTGCGGTGAGCGATGCGACAGACAAAAAGGACGTCCCAACTACGTACGCGCTGAAAGGCTTGTGTTGTTTTAGGGGCGAAGCACCTAAAACGTGTCGGCGTGCATCAGGCATCGTTCATCGTCGTCTGCTCTCGGGATGGTCTATTTGCTTGAGCGCAAGAGAGGACACCACCGCCTCAGCGCTCGCCGTGTCGCGAGAGAGAGCGAACGGCGCACATTGAGTATCCAAACGCTCTTTCTCCGATGAACGCTCAACTAACTGCTCGCAAAGAACGTGAACGCGCCTTCGCCCGCGAGAGACAACGCCGACGCAGGAAGAGTCTGCTGGAGAGTTTCATGATTGAAAGAGCCGACTATTCGCGCTGCACAACCGTTCACCGGCAACCGCCTATATATAGGCACTGGATCATCACCTCAAATGCAGTGACGGTGGGAGATTTCTCTTGTGCGTAGTTAAGCAATAAAGATTCGCAGCGTGTACGTTAATTAAAAGCGGACTGCGGTTTTCTGTGTCTTATCTTTCTTGTCTCTTATTGCCAATTAGCAGTGCATTTACCGTGGCAAACACCGGCGCACACTGCATGCTTCGCCTCTCCGCAGGTTTCACGTCAGTGGAGCTGAAACACCCTTCGCTACATGCTTCGCCCCTCCCCAAATATTTCCACTTCTCCATCCCGTCCGTTCTCGCGCTTTAAATTACCTTAACATGTAAGTATTAACGACTCGCCCAACCGTTCAGGGTTGCCCTTTTTCATACATCCAGCCACATTGTATCAAGAAAACTTCCCTACACTCGCTAAGTTAAGTCACTGGCTCCTTTAAAGTACAATGCGATTCATTTCTGCTGGAGACGCGTATTAGACGCTAATAAATGTACAAGTAATTCGGGGAATGTGTGTTGTTTCAGCGTAATTCAGGTCGAGTGTGAGGGAAATATCCCCTCCTCTGCACCCTCAGTTCCATTTCTCACTCCTTGCTATACTATGCTACACAAGACAGCTCCAGTAACGTGAAACCTGGGGAGGTGCGAAGCACCGGTGTTTCCCATAGGGACACGTCAATACAAAGTGAGAGGACAGCGTACTGTCATAGCTACAGACAACGTGCAGCGCCCATCGCAGAAACAGAGGTTGTCCTGAGCCAACGCGCCGTCTTCTTTGCCACTCGAAGAGGCGCACGTGGCGCTGTCTCTCGCGGACGAGCGCGCGTTCTCGCGAGCATTTCCTTAGGGAACTCGCCGTCTTATCTGCCCCTTGCTTTACCACTTGCCACTTGCTTTACCTGACGGGCTACGACGACAGGAGACGCCGGCAGCCCGAGCACATAAGGTGCTTCGCACCAAAAATAATGATGACATATGCTACGAAAGAATACAGAAGGGAGGAAAGATGAGCGCTAATCCTGCCTAGGATCACCATACCTCATTTTATGGCTTCTTCACGTTTATAATCCTCTTCTTTCGTGCACACTGGACCTGAGCAGTGCGAAAACAAGACAAGACTACCTCGCACGAACTCTCACACTCAGCCACACTTTTGAACAGGAGGGTTACTGGTTGTCCTGTGTTCACAGCACGCCACGCGCAGGTTCATTGATGAGAGATTTACGACGCGCTTACTCGTTTCTAGTGTGGAAGACTTTGCGAGTCTTCCTTGTATCGTTGTTTTGCATGCATTGCGGCACGCGCGTATGGTCGCCGGTGGTGCTGTATACGACACGCAGCACAGATTACGCCCTTTGCGCCGATGAGTGAGCAGAAGTGCCGGCTCTGCCACGGCTGGTGGATGACAGCGCACTCCGTCGCTTAATCTCCGCCCCGTCCTCACTATTTCAGAAGCTCCTCATTTTACGCTTCTACGCATCCACCTTGTCCGCATTCATTGTATCCTAAATTTAGTTTGTTTCATAAATTTTCTTAAATTAATAACTAATTTGTTAGGCGTACTCGTAATGAATGCCCCGTCCGCCTTTCCATGATCCAGCCACCAATCACAACGTCCGATCCCGGGAAAACTCCTGCGACTACAAGAGTAGAGCTATGCTTTGAATCATTTGGAGCCCTTCCTCCACAACTTCAGAAAAAGAAAGAGCATGTGTGACTTATTTCGGTGAGTCATGACTAGCCACATATATGACTCTCTTTAAAGAGTAGTGTTAACTCTCTTGCGGCTCACAAGGCTCTTCGAAGAGAGCGCAGTGGTCTTCACAGAGAGCTGACGTGTCTCATTAAAGAGTGTCACAAACGTGACAAGCAAGAACCCACAAAAAAGAGCCAAGGTACTCTTTTTTTTTCTTAGGAAGCATCGGAGAAATAGGGCAGGCAGAGCTTGGCGTGTGCGTGCGTGACCTACTATTTTAATTTGTTTTTCTTTTTCGCATTGCGCAATGCTCCCTCTTAACTTTTACCTTCCTCCATGCCAGGAGTTGGACCTTCATTCACGTGCTTAGCAGCGCAACACTTCTGTTGCTACAAGCAACTACGACTGTCATACGTGAAGCAATGAAATGTGGCGATAGTGAAATCTAGCAACGTGAAATGACATGTGACCTTGGTAAAAGATCTGCTGATTTTAGGGGCGAAGCTCCTTAAGGCGGCACCCGTTCGTCCCTCGTAGTAGTGCGTGACCAGTCGTAACGCTAGTACCAGATCTTGACCTCCAAGGTGGTGCCGGTGGGAGATTTTTCCTGTGCGTTGTTGAACAATAAAAAATTCGCAGCGTGCGCGTTAACTAAAAGCCGAATTCTTCTGTCTCTCATTCCCCATAAGCAGCCATTGGCATGTTCCAGTAGGAAACGTTAGTAGAAGTAGAAGTGTAAGTGTTAGCTAAAAGCCGACTTCTTCTGTCTCTCATTCCCATTAGCAGCCATTGTTTACCTCCAAGGTAGTGACTGGTGAGATTTCTCTTGTGCGTGATTAAACAATAAAAAATTTGTTCAAAACGCCGTTGATTGATGAAATAAACCAACGAAAGACGCCAGATGTTTTCTAAAAGCAAAACGAAAGAACGCCAGATGTTTATAAAGCAAAACGAAAAGACGCCAGCTGCTTAACGAAAGACGCCAGAAGTTTTCGAAAGCAATGGTTTTCTAAACAATGAAAATTCACAGCGTACATGTAAAATTAAAGTGAGCTGCAAGTCGTCATAACTCTCATCAAACCTTTAGTATAAACGCGCCCGATCTCACGTCGGTGATGATGTACTGGGCAGAATTCATGGAAGATTCACGGTTTACCGATGAACCTCCCCAGCTTCGCCCACTCATCATCATTCACTCCGTGGATATGCTGTGATTTTTTTATATCAAAGACGGTTGACGGCCGACAGGCCCACGATCGAGAGACCATCACTTAGTGGCAGACGACACTTACTAGCACGTATGTGACCGGCGCATCCTCGAAGGCCTATTTGTGTGCACCCACCTTTCTGTACTCACGCGCCTCCGGGTTTTTTCTAAATTATAGCGTCTCCGTTACTCATAGCTGTAGATGTCACCCATCGAAGCTTCGCTTTTAAAGATTGGCGATAGGACTTTGAATTACTTGAACACGTTACAGTTCAGCCGTGGACGCCAGCATCGAATTCGGACTTGTTGCTGACACAAATTCTCGCCTACTGAGAAACGTTAAAAATCGCCCAATCAGGAACCATATAATAGCCTATATGCGAATGCACAAACAAAGCTTTGAATCCACAGCTTTGTCCTGTGAAAAAAGTTCGACACAGCTGTGTTGAAATTAGTCCATGCTTTTCAAATTTAATTGCTGCAATGGTTATATTTGTCTCAAAACGTGCTGCGGTTGCAGCAAAAAAGAAGTTCTGACAAACTTGGGAAATAACTTTACTTTACAAGGAGTAAACTGGCTAATGTTTGACGCTTACGCGCACTCCGTATCAAGTGTTGCGAATAAAATAAAAGATAGACACAGAGACAAGCCCGTAAAAAGAGGAAAATGCTGCTAACGTGGAAACTGCAATGTCGTAAACAAAGGGAACTTTTATTGGGACAAAGTGATAATGTATTATTTCATGCAATAACCGGAGCCGTGCTTTATTATTCAAGTACCAGTGCAGTTTTGCTGCGAAACTTGAAATATATCGAATGGAACTGTAACCGTGACTGGCTAGAACCTGTTCGCGTGCCAATGCACGCCACACGTCCGCTCACCGCAGCGAATTTTACGCGCTCGGGCTCCTCTCACACAACTGCTTACATTGATTCCTAATTCCAAGCCTGCCAAGTGCCTCGTCTGGTATTTATTGGCGTCGACCTTTGCACTTCAGGAGTACCCATTCTTACTGTGTACCTGAACTTCTAAAAAAAAATTAAAGCAGTGTGGTGTTTGGCAACTGTTTTGTGTTATTTCACAATGCGCATTCATCCTCATTTTACGTCTTGAGTGGGCGTGGAAACCGACGGCAAGAATGGCCAGTCCTTATACAGGAGAAAATTATGTAAGCGGTTTTCTACCGTATAAGTATATATTATACGGTATATTTCTACCTGAGATGGTAGAAAACTCACATTAGTGCACGGGTGGAATGGCCTGTGTGACCCGAAGCAACGACTTTCATTCAATTAAGCTTGTCCTGCATACAAGAGGAATGTACTCTTTCTATCTTTCGCTGCTTTCTGCTGTGTTTGATGTTTTTATTGGGCGGGTTACTTCCTTCATTTCAATTGCTTAGAATCTCGTTACGAGAACGTGCAAGGGCTGAGACGCAAGTGGCGACTATGCAGAAACAGGCCGAATAAGAGCTATGTGTTTCACGCAGCATGTTTTATAGGCAACAAATTAGGGACATATACTGCGAATGTAGGACTGTGTAATATGCCATTTTTGTTCAAGGGCTCCACCGGAATATTTTAATGCACAAATACACCTGCGAATAATGTACACGGAAAATAGTCTGAGCAATGCTTGAAAGAAGCGACGCGAAGATATAAATAATATCTAGGTCCAGCAAGCAGGACATTTGAGAACGAACAAATAAAATGGGTGCCGCGGTAACTGGCGAGACGTCTGCGCATGCTGGGTTAGTATATCGCGGAACGGGTGGCGCCACCTGTAGTAGCCAGGAGGATGAAACGGTAGTGTAAGACCCGGTGCCCGATCCTCAATACGATTCGTACCTATCGGGTGCGAAGCAATCATTAAACTTAATTCTGTCGAGTGTTTCCCGTGTTTTTTTTTTCACATTTAACTCAAAGGAAGACAGCCATGAACTTCGACTATGAGACGCACCCACAATGAAATAGCCGAATGGACGCATGCACCTTATCCATTGAAAAAGAAAGGTAAGAACGCAAATTCTCCTGAACATGAATGGCCGCATCCGAATGTCCTATTTCCATGTAAAGAGAAGCAGAGCGTTACAATCATCTAAACTAATTGATAAAGCACTGTTCATTGCGGAGTCGCGGTGTAAGAGATAAAATGTTAAAGAAATACTTTTCAACAGAGGAAGCTCGTACTTTTCCACGAGTCATGAATACGCTGATGTGCTCAGTGGGAGGCATATTGAATACAGCGAGTTTGGATGTGCGACGTAGATGGGAAATAAGTTCTCATCGTCTCCCTCGCGTTTCTATCCCGCTTAGCCTCTAACTTATCCATTAGTTCATGAAGCCACTTTCAATATCTGTGTCTTTCGCGCTACCTGTATATTGTCTACTTTAACCGTCGCAAGCCTCTATACGTATATATTTCCCACATCCTACTATTCGTTTCACTCACATATATCCAAATGTGTGCAAACAAAGACGAAGTGCATTAGGGAGTAAAACGAGCAAACATTCCTTTTCGCACAACATTTATATATTACGACTCGGTGAAAGACTATCTTTTGTCACGTTTAAAGGCGTGCTGCAGTGGGCTCCAAGAGATCCCATAGGAGACTCGGCGAAGTTATTTGCTTTCGGACATCGGCCCACGTCTGCACGCACCTGACATGCCGCCGTTTCGTAGACAAAGCATTCCCGTGTGTCTTAAATCGTGCTGAAGGTAACATCCGTGGAGGCTTTGTTGCAAGAATGTAGCGAAAGCTTGGATTCCTCTCATTCATCTCGCATCGCACATTTATAGCGCCAATGCATCACTCCTTTTTCCTGGTACGTTTCATAGGCTGGAAAAGAGTAGTTTCTGCGAATTTTGTGTAGCTTGTTGCCAGACATCCTCGTACTTCACGTGATAAAATATGCATCGCTTGCGTACGCCCTACGATTAGTTACATTTGTTTAGTAAGTGGAAGCTTGGTCTTGAAGAAGGTTCGCTTTTCTCTGTTTATTTGTTCCCTCTATGCGCCTCCATTTTCTTAGTTACGATACAATATCCTGGTACCTGGAAACACATGTTTTTCACTTTGAAACTGTAAGCATTATGACGCATAAGCTGCTATATAAAGGAGTGCTGGTTCCACTGTTATAATAAATGACCACAATGTTTCACTACTGGCGTTGCAGTTTTCGCGTTTTTGAAAACTCTATTCAATACATGAGCAGCGGGAAAAATGAATTTACTGTATATGGCACAGTTTGTTTCTTAAAGCTATCTTTGTTTTTATATCGCTTACAGCGACGTGATCAGATATTTACTAATGTCAAATATTAGTTACTCAACAGCTGGGAGCAAAACGATCATGAGCGGTATCGTTGAATGTGGTTGTATTTGAAGCGGGCAGTGAACACGTGAAAGTTAGAAACAATCACCTGACATTTGGATGGAAAAACTTTCAGGCCTGGCTCCAAAAGATACTGAAAAAAGAGAGAGAGAGAGAAAGGTTAGGTGAAAGATAATGAATGATATACTGAAACTCTACTTTTTAATCGTTCGTAACGTCTGAATAGATAGCGGTGTCATAATTTTTTTAAAAAGACTTAAAGGGGCCCTGCAACACTTTTCGAGCATGCTCAAAAAGCGCTGCCGATCGGTAGACGAGGCTCCCGAGAACACGCGAGCCAAATATTATAGCGATGCGCACGGCCTGGAATTTACAATAAATTCTCAAAGTCAGCTGAAAATCGCTCCCTCTTCTCTCGACAAATGATGTATTAGTCCGCAAAATATGACGCGATTGTCGGCAGTTCCACCATTGGCTGATGTTATAATCACGATAACACCCTCATTATTACTTTCGTTGTTAATTTTGAGTTCAATAAGTAGATAATATGTATGTTTATATTCTGTTATCGCGTTAAAAACACCGAACAAACATTAATATTAGCACTTCCGGTCTCACCGACAGCTCGTCTGCTCGTAGTTGCGTGGTTCCGTTTTCTTCGCCATGCGCAGTGCCGAAAACGTGAATATTTCTGTGCTTTTGACCATCGCCGGTTGCCGTTGAGAGTGGCAGCCGTTCGAGTGTTGCCTCGTCAGCTGGGAACTACATCGTCGGCACGTTCTCACGACCGACCGAGGCAGCCGTGCAGCATGTCTCCGATAACAATGCTGGCGTCCGGTAATGGCGGCGCTTCGGGGTCGTCTGCCAGTGCCGTCTTACGAGGCGGTGTATCGGAGTATGGGCCGAAACCGATCTCAGCTGTCATTCATTCCAAACGAGCGCGCAGGTTTGCTTCCATGGTTGGCAAAGCGATGAAAACACTACGGCGTTCGAGGTGCACACCCAACATTACCAAACCGACGCGCAGTTTTCAAGCACGCGCGATACGGCTCCGCTCGACGAAAACGACGCAAGCCGACCTGAAGTGGCGGCACAGACCACGTGGTTGCGCCCAGACGTCAGTGAGAAAAAAATGAAGAAAAAATTTCCGCCGGCGCTCTTGGGCGGAGCCTCGCTCGCCTGCGCTCCCTCCCTCGACTCGCTGCCTAGCTCTCCGCGCGCTCGCGGCGTTGAGTTGAGGGAGAAAGCTGAGGAACGTGATCTCTATAATTTGGTAACACCACTTAGACTTGACGGATTCGAAAAATTTTTGCGGCATATGACTCGTGAAGAGTCATACGTCAATAATGAGACTATTCCAATATAACTAAGAAAGGTGTTGCAGGGCCCCTTTAAGAAGATCAAAGTCACCTTGCTAGTGCCCTATGCCATGCTCAGCTGAAAGTGAACTCTAACAAAATTATATTTTTTCAAGACATGGCTGTGTTGTTGACAGTCGAGCACACAGCGACGAACAAGGGCAATAGCAGCGAAGCCAGCGGGGCGTACGCCTGGACTTTAGTTCCCAGGAGGAAAAACTGATTGGAACACCCGACACGTCGCATATTTTTTGGGCAGACGTGGGATCCTCGATGAATCCCAATCGACGCGGGATCCACGATGCGCATTACATGACGGCAAGTTTGCGAGCGACACTGCGCACTGTGGCCGCGCTTGAAGGAGCCACGATTAAGAGAGAGTTTTATTTAGAGAAAGGCTGGGAGGTCGGCCTGAGCAACAGTACGCTCTAACTTGCTGCTCTACACCGGGAAAAGAGAACAGGAAAGGAAAAGTGTAATGAATGACTGTGGTAAGTTCGGGAGGTGAATGAAGTTCTCGTGCAACGCGGCAAGACAACCCGTCGACATGGTTAGGACGACATGGTTACCGACATGGTTAGGAGGCTGCCCGCCGATTACGAGGGTGGGTTCTCGGCAGACCTGGGCGTCATCATAGGTCCTCCCGCAAGCCCGAAGCTCAAGGACGCCTGGCGTCTCCGTGAGCTTCGGGCTCTGCGGGGCTATATCTTGTCTGCACCGAAATTCTGTGAGGCTATAAATTGTCTTTACGTGCTCCGTGAGAAGGTCTCAAGAAAAATTCATCGGTTAACGCCACTTGGAATCTTATCGCCGGGGAAAATGCAGACTGGGCTACGCTTATCGTAGTTATTTAAAAAAAGGTTGATGCTGTGACAATGTCCGGCAATTTTGCGCGTCGCTCTCAATTCGACATATGACGTGAGCACTATCCGATTCCTGTAGTCCAAGGCATGTTTGCTATCCTAGTATGCGGCTAGAGCTTTGGCACGTTGAACTTGAAGGACGCGTACGATGATCTGCCGCTCGTCAATGCGTCGCGCAAGCTGTGTCTTATTAACAGTCATCGTGGTGTGTTTTGAAACGCGCTAAAATTTGGTATTGCTTCTGCACCGGTCATTTTTGAAACAAAGATGGAGGCAATACGGCGGGCTACCAGGCGTAAAAGCTTACGCACATGACGTGCTGGTGGTTAAACGTAGCAGTAGCAATTGAGAACTGCTCAAGGAAGTATTGGAAAAGTTCCGAGGCCATGACTTTAGGCTTAGGCTGCCGTCGCATCCGATAGTATCGGCAGCTTTCATTCATGTATCTCAGACATCGTATAGATGGGGACGGTGAGGGATGGATTTGCGTGCGCACAGCTTGCTTGGCTGGTCCACAACAACGAAGAATATGACACTTAGGCTGTCAAGGAGGCCCATAAATCGTTAGTGTTGCGACTGATCAAGGCATTACAAACAAATGAACTAACAACAAATTATCGACGCACTCTTACATGCTAGTGGAACCAGCTAGCGATCTAAACTTTTATACGTTTTAAAGTGAAGCTTTGGGATAGTTGGTTTTGCATTACGATATAGAAACGGCGCGAGTTTTACACGAGGACAAAAGAAAGCGACACGCACAAGCGCTCATATTCAACAGAACTTTTATTGCACACGAGAGGTATATGTGTACGGGAAATTTTATCAAAATTAAGAAACTATAAAGAATGACACTATCACATGTGCTCCTCCAGAAATGACAATTCTTTCCGCGATAAACAGACAGATGCCTGGCTGATGCATGATGAGCATTCGTGCACTATATGGGCGGTTTCTATTAATTCGAGAGTACGTTGGGCTTGATGCCTGCCGATGATCGTGGTTTCTTCCAACAGAAGGATGCATCCACAGGAACGGCAGAGAATAGCTAGAAATTATTTAGCATTGCGTACATTATTGTTGCGCACACGAAAGACAGCCATTTAGACACCTTCACGTATGACCTACAAAGCTTCCGCTGCATGAAAGTGGCACACTTTGATACTGGTGCTCATCGCATCTTAAGTTCGCTGAATCAGCAACCATTTCAAGTGCAAATAGAAAGTGAAAATCTGCAGAAATGTTTCCGCTCCACTGAAATATATACTATGATGCACAATAGCCTATTTGACGTGACTAAAGAGCATGATGTCTTATTTACCTTGCGACGTGTAAGCACTAATGACAGACTGCTACCAATTAATACATGACATCAATGACAATATGTATTACGCCTCTCCTCTAAATGTTGTCACATCATAAAGGAGTAGCGCGTTTCCATTTAGAGGAAATTATATGCATTTTTATTAGGTCAGGTATATTCAGGCCTACCTAACGCATGCCGCTGACACAGGTATGGGCGGATTGTTCATCATCAAATATGTGTCAGCTTATCGTCCTTCTCCAGCACCTATCCAGTACACATCCGGCAGCTACCCCAGTGTTTCTATTGCTCTCATCACAGGGGACGCTAATATGCGCATCCCGAGGACGTAGAGTCCATAGTCCCGCACAATATCAGGCTGGTCCGGCTCGTCAGGAACCAGAGCTTTCTCGGCGTTCTCGTTCACGAGTCCACAGCACCGTCTGTAGTGGTTAACCGCCAGCGTGGTCACCGACAAGTTTACGTGTACGCTTCCATTTGTCGCTTCCACGACACGATGCACGCCACCCACAATAGTGGCGCTGGTGGAGGTGATGTACTTGGAGCGTATGTGATGCTCCCACGGTGTACGCTCGCGCGCGACCAGCGCACGACTGAGCATCAGTGGTATCTGCCAGAGAGCTGACTGAATTGGCGGATATTCGAAACAGAAAAACCGATTTTGAGCAACCAAACTGCCCAACTTGTCCTTCCCTATTTCCTTCTCAAACCTGATAACCATATCTTCTAGCGTGCTACTATTGTTCGGAACCAGGTACTCATCAAAATCTGCGTGCACGGTGTATTCAGAAGTTGTCTTAGAACGGTATATACAGTCCTGGATGGCAGCTATTTGCCCATGATGAGCGACACGCGTTGAGTTCACGTCGACATTCCATAAATGAAAGCTTATGCTCAAATTCCCGCGTAACTTTACGAGGTTTAGAAGCGCTGCGACTTCTTTAGAAACGTTGCCGAGATAAACGCGATAGTGCGCGACGCCCATGATGCTGTAATAGGCAAAAAACTCGACAATCTGCGACATTCGGCTGTAGCCGCCATACAGAGGTCCAACACACAAAGTGAGCAGCACCTTTTCGCCGTTGCGAATGGACAAACTGTTTGGACTGGGATTATGCACCTTCAGCCATCTGAGATCTGTCTTGGTTCCTGTCGTTCCCAAGGCGACCCTCACTGCGACAGACTTCTCACGAGATGGGTAGCGACAAGACACGAAGGCGGTGCTGTAGTGTGGTGCCATGTGTTCAGCCACGATGTTGAACGTGACGGTCGTCGAAAATGTGCGTGTTTTGAGGTCAATGTAGCAGGTGGTCTTTTGCTGTATTTTGTTGAGCCTTCCCTCGTCAGTGGGCACAAGGGCAATTATGTCGACACGCCATTCCTCGTCCCTGGTGATGAGGAAGGCCGAGTAAGGAAACAAATCGTTCACTGCAGTTCTAGGAAACGCGGAATCGTCCTCATACGTAATTGTCCGGTTGTATTCGGCACTTCTGAGAAGTTTTTCAACGATGAACTGATCGGAACGCTTCAAGGCCTTGGTGAGTTGGCGGTCGTACTTGTTCGCACAGGAACTATTCCGTCGACGGCGGCGACCTGCATTGAAGTATTTTGGGAAGAATAAAAACTTTGCTAAGACAAATCTTATATATATATACACATCACCTGCTTCCTGACGCTTTGCCTAGTCATGGGTGCGATGCGAATGTGGTGGAATCGCGGAAATGCAAGGAATGGGAATATTGCATATACGAGTATCCAACTCAATCCTAAATTCACCAAAAGATAAATATGGGAGTGCACTGCACTTACAGCTTAATTGTACGGGAAGATCATTGCGGCAATTTGATAGTTCCTTGCAGTTTCACTAATTATTAATAATTGTAGAGGGATGAAAAATATTTAAACACAATTGCACACTAATAAATTTCGTGTTCCAAACTAGGGGATAATACCCCCCCACACACAAACATGTGAACAACATGTGAAATTTTACAGCGTCTATTGTACAGCGTCTGGACCTCACAACAGGCTAGCGCCCCTTGATATCAGTGGAGGGTGAAGTTAGCTTAGGCACGTTCGATCGCACCGTCCTATGCTACCGTCCGGAAAGTAAGGGGAGACTTTTCCGTGAAAGTCGTTTTCATTTTCCGTGCAAGCCGCAACGCAGCGCTTGTTGGAACAACGGATCGCCATCAAGTTTTGCGTGAAACTCGAGCAGCTCCAAGTGGAAGCTGTTCCCACGTTAAAAGCCTTTGGTGATAATTGTTGGTCCTAACGTCAAGTGTACCGGCGACACAAGACCTTTTCACAAGGTCGTGAAGAGGACAGCCATCAAGCCCACGCTGGACAGCTGTCAGTGACCATCACCGATGCCAACGTGCAAGTCCACTCCGCCTTCGTCTTGACCCGCTTCCTTGTCGATTCAAAGGTGCCAAGGGTTCCCCCAGCTGCCCTACAGTACCGACAAGTCTACTTCAGACTGCCTTTTGTTTCTGCGCTTGAAAACTTGCGTGAAAGGGAATTCTGGACAGTTCAAAATGTCAACGATGCTTTCACCAAGGCTTCAAAGGACATTCCAGAGGAGACCTACCGTAACGCCCTCTATGCCTGGAAATCTCTCTGGAAGCGATGCATCGCCGCAGGAGGGGCATATTATATATATATATATATATATATATATTATATATATATATATATATATTTACGAACAGTTTTGTGTGGAGGTAAAAGAGAGTAAGCCAATATCAAGCGGAATACATGCAAGGACCAGTGTGAAATTTTGCACACTAGTCGAAGCTTGCACTGCAATGTTCAGCTCACGCAACTGCCAACGTCAATTGCTTATAAGAGAAAAAAATACTGTATTTCTTGCAGTCTAGAACATGATGAGCTAACTTCATAGTATTGTGAAATGGTTTCTTGAACAAAATGGTAGTGGCAGTGACATAGGCAGAAATTTTTTTCGGGTGGGGGGGCACCTCCTTGATCTGCCATTGGGTCCGGGTAGATAATTGGAGTCGAGTGTCTTCTTGTGATCTGTATCCCATGGGAAAAAAAATTCGGGGAGGGGGGGCACACCGGGCCCGTTGCCCCCCCCCCTCCCCATTGCTACGCCACTGGCTGATGGTATGAATAACGTTACGCGTTTCGCAGGATAGTTGGCTTTAATTTCCTCTGCTCAAAAAACTAGTCTAGAGCGGAGGATATATTTATGCTGGAAATTACAAAATAGAGTCTATGTTTGATATTTGGGGATCTACATGGGACGTTTACGCCATTAGAAATCTGTCTTATTGCGGGTGCATAACTCGGGATCTGTGTTATAACAAATATTACAAACACTGTTACATATCACGCAGCACACAAGGAGTACGCGCGCAGTTGTATATACCAGATACTCGTATCGAGTGATGCTATTTTGCGGGAAAGCAAGGAAATTATGTCTATATGCAGACCTAATCGTGAAGTGGGCGAAGAGAAGGCACGCTAACCATCCCATAAACACTGTGATGCTGATGAACAGCATGTTCTCGATATAAGGGAGGAATACACGGGATAAAGGTATGTAGACAAAGGGGCACATGTACTCTTTGAAGCGTGCAGAGCAGGAAAAGATTTTAAGGGGAACGCCTTAGATAACTCACGAAAATTGATTGTCGGCGTGGGCTTCTTCGAGATGTCGCGAGACCTCACGATACTTCGAGAGACCTGTGTCGCCTTCAACACGAATGACGGGAAAAAAGTAATAAAAGTCGGTAAAAGTCGCGTCATACTCGAGTGAATGCGTGTGTGCAGTCGGCGTACTAAAAGTCGCATGACCTCAAGGTAACATGATGCCATCAATTACGTCCCTGTGATGTCCCTCTGAGGTCTCAAATTGGCAGAGCTTGTGACGCCATAGTGACGCTGTTGTGATGGCATGATGAAGCCACATTAAGACGTCACATGATAACATCAATGCAGGACATCGTCGCTCGGCCAAAGGTGGGCCGACCACGGATGCTGTGCAAAACGATGTAAGGTGGGGAAAGGGTGTAATGCCTCCGATCCTGGAGGCAGTGCAAAACCACGTTAGGGGGAGAAAGCTTTCGAATGCTGGGGAGATCGAATACATCGACCGAAAAGAAAGAGAAGAAGAAAAAGATGGATTTCGCCTTCAAGTCATTTTGGGGGTTGCAAACGGAACCAGTGAGTTTTTGTGTGTATAGCCAAGCCCCCTGTCGCTTCGCATAGGGTAGAAATACAAAAAGAGAACGTCCGTGCATGTCTCTTCTTAAAAACGACGACGGCTTTTAGAGTCACTATTTTACTACCTGTCAGAAAGTGGCCCATTCGAAAGCTCTAATGATTGGCTATTTCAAATAGAAAAAAAAAGCCTAAACATACTTGACATCCTAGTTGTAAATATTTGCATCAGGTTCACTTGCTCAATTTACATTTATTTATATTATTTATTTTTAGTATTATTTTTCCCGCTCTTCTGAATCTTTTAATCGCTACACAGAGTAGCGTGCCAGCGGTTATGTTCACGCCGGCAAAAATGTCTGGTTTTCTAATAAAGAGCCTCTCTCTGTCTCTCTCTTATATGATGTCCTGTTTAGTAATTTGCAGAATTAGCAATTACTGTTTAGGAATGGGTTATCTTAAAGCGCCTTCTGTAGCTCTTCGAATTTCTTTTTTTTTTTCTGATCGCATGGCTCTTTCAGGTTTCTCAAATGTAATTCAACGTAATGTGACGTAACGAACCTGCAACATTGGCGTAATCTGAAGGTTTCAGATTTGGTTCCACCCGGCGGCAAGTTGTCTTTTCTTCCACTTCTTCACATCTATATCGCAATTACTACAATGCACTCAAAACAGTACAATTAACGTCCCCGATACTTTCCTTGGCTTCACCGTCTGCTGGTTTTCATTAAGGTTGTGTCAAAGAAAGAAACGAGCCCTCGACATTTCCTTCCTTCATTTGTACCTATGGTTAGTCATATAATATGACTCATACAATATGGCACGGTATTTGCTGCCTTTGAGGCAGTTAGTATAGCTCAACAACGTTGCTTCTTGGGCGAGTTGGAACAAGTCAGGCATATTGATATTTAGCGGAAACACTAGACAACATACATAGTTAGTATAGAGTCCGCTCCAAACAGCTGTTTCTTTTGAAAACACGCGGACTTTTTACTTGCTTTTGCAAGCATTGTCGTACAGTGTTCGATGACCAAACAAACTTTGTACAGCCTGCTCCGTAGGAGTGCGGTCATTTCTGATAAGCATAGTGAAATAATTCTGCCGGGTTCCTCCTATGCAGATCACTACTTGTGGGCCTAGAAATGGCGCTTAACAGATTGTACAACTTAACCAAGATTAGCGGATTTCTATTGTAAGCTTGCTTTAAGGGTATTTCAACACAGAAAAACAAACAGCACTATGTTTATGAAATCAAAGAGTCGATGAAACCCTGTCCAGTCGGCGAAAAATATATTACCGAAAAGAAAACAGCGCTGACAAAGTTTGAAAAAAATATCTATTTCAGATTTGGTTATTTACCTACTGATGAGTAGCACCGCTAATTTAGATATATGGGCACTGCCTGCGAGATATGAGACTGCAGCTTTGTATGCTTGTACTTCTAGTTCTTAATGTTTTTGTGAAGAAGAATTCAGTGTGGGAGCGCACACATAATTTAAATGTAAATAACTTGTGCTTCGTAGGCGTAGCATTGTTTTTTCTGTTAGTAAGCGCCCTGGTTACTTTCTTTATTGTCCTAGATGTGGCAGTTCCGTTCGGCAGAACCAACGCTCTCCTTTTCGTTCCTACCTTTGTCGTCATGGAACTCTTGAAGACTCTCGTAAGTGTGCCATCATGACCTTTTGACGTCATCGCCGACGTTGCACGACGCCTAGAAGAGTCACGGCCTAGAAAGTCGCAGGTAGGAAAACGGAATCCATTAGTTTCCCTACATTGCAGCCAACCGGTGACATCAGCCGTAATAGTGCTTCGCCTGCTTCGTTTGCTGCATGAGGCAGGATCATGTATGTAAGCGACGAACGTATTGTCGTAGCTTTCAATATACCCGCAAATGTCGCTCAAGGGGTATGGTGTTGCGCATGATAATATAGATCGCGGTCGCTGCAGTAACGGAAAAATCACCTCAATTCCCGTTACCTGCGTAGAAGTCGGGAAGAGGGTGACGTATGTATGGGTGATGTTGTCCACGCAGAATCAGAACGGCGCCTCTGCGCGGCTTTGACTTGCGAAGCAGGACGAAGTGGACGAGTACTATGCAGACTGCCGTGCCCAGGATCACCAGTCGGAACAACTGCGGTCAGGAAGATCAATGCAGTTTGTTATATGAAAGCACAGCCAGCGCCGTCTGAAAATGTTGACATTGAGGCCACATATAAATAGTTAAGAAGTCCACAATGCGAAGAGTTGTACTACGGAAATATAACGCCTCCTTTTAAGTTCATGCTTCACATTCGGACATCGAGAAATTAGCAGTAATTGCGAGCCGAATTTCTCGTAGTGAAACAACAAGTACAAAAAAAAAAGCCATGGCCGCGGCGGCCGCGTTTTCGATGGAGGCGAAAATGCTTGAAGACCGTGTACTGAGATTTCGGTGCCCGTTAAAAAAGCCGCAGGTAATCGAAATTTCCGTAGCCCTCCACTACGGCGTCCCTGATAAGTATAGCATGATTTTTAGGCTTTAAAACCCAACAATTATAATTTGAAAAAGGCGCCATACTGCTTGACTTTAATTCATGTTCAAAAGAAGCCCTTCAGCACAAATATATTACGCGGGTAGCGTAAGCATTCAAAGACGTTTTTATTGGACGAAAGAAAAATCATAAACGTTCCCTTTGGTGAATAAAACAACCTTACTATTTAGAGACTGTAATTTTTTGGCAGCTGCTTGGACATACCAATTTTTACGTAAGAAACCGCCACGTTCTGCATAAGTGCACACGAAACAGCGCAATTAAACGCTCAGTGCTAGGCGTTCAGACAAATGCGCAGGCAGCTTGTCTTCCTAAGAAGAAAACGCGCAAAGGTATACCTCAACGGCACAACCTAATTGACTAAACTTTTGCTAAATGAATAAATTGACGTACTAGAGACGTTGAGAAGATAGACGTATTATTACCGTTCTCATTTTGATGGCTTCCTGTATCCTCCTCGCGACGTTCTTTCTTGCTCATAGAGTCGGTTTCCTCGCTGAAGGTAGAAACGCTTGACGCATTGACGTAACTTGGCTGGCATCGGTTCACAATGATCTTAGAATCACCGCCATCAAGAAGTCCTGGTGTTCCATTGGTAGCCTTACTGCGCCTTCTCTGTTTGGCGTCGCGTCCTATAACAATGGCGGTCGTCGATGACCAGCGCGCTGCCGTGCCACGTCACGTAGTATTGCTGATGCTCGCGAGATCTGAAAAGACCGTGCTGAGCTACTCGTTGTTCAACACATTGCCAGAATCACCTCAAAGGCGAACAGCATACGAGCAAGCACTTCGTCTTCTTCTTCTTGAAGGAAGCGAACCACAGCACCACTTCAGGGGCCGTTTACGAGTATACAGTTCCAGTACATCGTAGTATTAGGCCAGTACTGTACTGTGATTTATGTCACCTGAATTGTTTAGTAGTAAATGTGTTACGTTTTCATGACTATTTATGACGTGCGTCTGTGGGTCATGAGCAGAGCAGAATGGGACATCTGTGGCTAGTGTGGCTACTCGTAATGGCTACTTCGTTGCTTTCTCAAGACGGATTGTGGAGTAGTGGGCACTTCGCATCTGTACTACCAGTAAGCACTCTAGGAGAGTTTAAAACAGCCAGTGTCACGCTTACAGACGTTCGTTTCTTTGAGGCACACTTACGTGTCACACGAGAAACGAAGCAAGACAAGCGAGTGAGAAGCAGATGCAAACGGGGCCGGTACTATCCCCTACCACTCTCAAAGGCAAAGTTCAAGAGTCCTCCTATTCTTTTGTTGTTTTTTTTGTTATGAAATCCAAAACAGCCAACTGCATGCTTATATTTCCGGGTAAAAAAAGACATATGCCAACTAAAATATCACAGAATGCTGTTTCCGAAAATGCAGTTTTATTGTTGACTCTCGCTGGCTGTTGCTAGAAACTTAAAGAAACAGGAACGTTCTCAGTGTCCTGTTTTCTTGTACTCGTTTTTCTGTTTTTCTAGTCAGTTTTATGTATAAAACTTTCCTTGGCATAAAGCAGAAAATGCGAAAGCTACCACAATCACTTAACAAAATACTGCATTCAAAGTGCTCTAGATAAATATCGTAGCTCGGCAGTAACGCAGGCAACCACGTTCTCGAAGTGTCGTTCTCCGTTGCGCAAGGCCACCGCGAGGGCACTTGTTGCCATAGAAACGACCGTTGCAACAATTCGTGTCGCTCTTTTATATTTTGCAAAGGCTCAGGATTGGAGCGCAACATAATGCTACAGGCGACATATTTAGCGCAGAAAAGCCCCATGTGCAAGGATGAAAAGACGAAAACGGCTGCTGCTTAGGTAAAAAGGGGAGCACCCATTAGCCGAGCTAGTTCGAGTAGAAAAGTTTTTGCCCTCCCATTAGACTTTCTCCAACACAAAATCAGACGCGGAGGCAGGATTCGCTGGGCTGCAATGTAAAATATTGCTTAAAACAAGAGAGTTCTTCGGGTGTCCCTTGAAAGCGTCGGCCAGGCAGCCAAGACAAAAAGAGAAAGAGAAGCCAGCAAAGCTGTTTCGAGCATGACACAGAGGTGAAGCAGTATTTCAGTGCACAGCCGAGCACACATTCTGCAAAAGACTCCGACATGCACCTCCAGAGAGTCCCTATTGATTTTCGTGTTTGCTATTTAGGAGTTTTTCATATGAACAGCATGCGTGTTTTTGCCGCCACATGCGTCGTATTTTTTTTTACTTGCGCATGCGCTTGGCGTTTTGTGCACGCTTTTAATTGGTGTTTGCCACCGGCGTGATTCCTTCTTCATTTTTTTATCGGACCAGTGGTGAGTAGTGGGGCTTTCCTAATTTGTGCTGGCATTTACTGCACATGTGTTCTATTCTTGAGTTTTAACGCGGTAGCGTTAAAGTGCTCGAACGTTGCCCGGAAACTGCGGTGTTGGCGTCGTTGATTCTGAGCGAAAAAGCATGATCTTGCCCGTGACCGCAAAATCGATAAAGGTGCAACTAAAATAAAAAATAAAAATGTGCCGGTTCAAGTGAGAATCGAACCCACGCCGTCTGTGCGGCAATCAGGTATTCTACCACAGAGCCGCCCTATTTCTTGAAAGTGCTTCAAAAAAAAAAAAGCTTCCTGAATGTCATGTAGTGGTAGGAGTCTCCATTACATATGTAATATTGCGTAGCAAAAGCGTAGATTTGTGTCAGGTGTCAAAACATGTGAACTGCGCAATGGATGGGTGTTTCAAAGGCCCACCCATTAGAAAGCGCTCAGAAATCTGTAATCATCATCATCATCATCATCATCAGAAAAAGCATCGACAAAGTGAACACCTGCGCAGGATCGCGTGTTGCTTTACGAACGCGTAGTGGGCCCTTTGCTGGTTCGCAAAAGGATGAATTCTAGCGTAGTGGGCACTTAACAGTGGTACTTGCAGTAGGCATTCTAGGATAGTTCGAAACGGCGAATGCTACGCGCATAGTCATTCGTTTCCTTACGTCACGGTTGAAGCATTCACCGAGAACCGAAGCGAAGCTAGCAATTGAGAAGGCGATGTGCACGGGACCCGATTGCGCTATCGCTTCCTAGGCCTGAAGGCGAAGCTCAAGTCTCCTCCAATATTTTATTTTGTGGACCAACTGCGAGTGGTGGGGTTTTACCGATCACCGTGGCACATATACTCTAACCTTATACAGCTTCCCGAGCTTCCCGGTAAAATAGGCCCGTTGTCCAGGGCCTCAATGCTTTCCAGGCACCGAAGGCATTACACGTTTTATCGGCATGCTGCATGCATGAAGCTGTTGATTCTGGGATCTCTCTGTCCGCCTTCGCATTTGATAGGGACTAATGTTCTAGATAACTGTTACTCAGCAGTGTGGATGCAACGTTGTGTGTCACGCACTACTCTTTTCCAGAAACCATTGTATATGAGTATACAGCGCACAAATCAACAAAAGAGACAAAGACCTAGATGGCACACGCACATCTTGCGCTGCACGGCTAGCCATGGGATCTATATTAATACATTTGTGTTTTATACGATGGTGTCATTGATCTAACCATGATTAACACTGTTTAATATTAGCGGCCGATAGCTCGGTTTCATACTGTACTAGTACTTTTCGCATTAAAACGCAAAAATTCTCTTTCGTGAGCGCGTTTTCCCATTGCTTAGCAGGCGCCGCTAACGATATGCGAGCCGGAAGGCAGTGCACCACGTTTTCCTCGCTCCCGTAAAATACGTGGGCTCAGTCTGTAATCGATCACCATGTATGCCCTCTGGACGTCTTTTCGCCGATACGGCCACTGCGTTTTCGTGACTTCTTCCCCCTACCAAAAGTTCTGGGTGCCCGTTCGAGCGCTGAAAAAGTGTTTTTGCCCAGGGGCTGATGCGTGAGACTTGATTGATCCGAAAAAGTCGTGGCTCGACAGCGATCGATAACGGAAGCCAAGAATGCTACTTTTGAAGCTTTCGTCTGTCTAGAACTTTTCAATTTGAAATATTTGAAGTAAATGCCAGAAGGCAAGTAAACATTTTATTCCAGATTTTTCGAATGATTTCGTGATGTAAAGGCGAAATACAACACTAAAAAAATCACCTGGCGCTCTTTTCTGTATTTTTGGGGACAAAATCACAAAGCTTTCCACTGGAGCTCTTCTACGTTTGTGCTCTTTGCTATTATATGACGGCTTTCGCTGACTGTATTTCTTGTATCACGATTGTTTCGAACTTTGTGGGAAGAAATTGTGCAACGTGCTAGCGAATCCCTAACATACGCAGTGGTTTTCTGTACGACGATACTGCGCTTGCATTCTAAAAGCAAGCACAAAATCAGTTCATTTTGGACCACCACTGCGACTAACAAGAGACACACACTCTTATAGACTTGTTCGGTTTTTCTTTTACTCACTAAGCGCAACTCCGATGCTCTGTCTGCCGCGCCTGAACAGATTGGGCTTTGGCATTAACTATTCAAAATGTCCTTCTGCATAGCGCATTTATTATAATTCTCACAATGCCCTGTGGTCTTTACAATCAAAACACCCATTCCATTTTACGTCATACCGTCTTAAATTGCGCACCTGTGAATATCATTGTAATAATGAAGGAGTCCAAATGAGCGCTATTGCATAAAAAGCGGCAGTCGTTGTTTGGCAAAGGCCGAGGAAGAAGAAACAAAGAAGCGCTATGAAGCGAGTAGCAAGAGGCATCAAGGCAACAACACGAGTTCTCTCATCATTACACTTCGTTCCCTCCATGATATAATATTAACCATCACTAGACCACTGCTGACCACTGATTGACCTCTGCTTAATCACTATAGACCATCGATTTGACGCCTTAAACACATGGACTGTTCGGGGTGCAAGTCCCTGTATACATCGTTTTTGGAGGGTTCCATATACTACGCACTTGGAAGATTCAGGGTTGGTGTTCCTATAGGCTTCAGAGGTCGACAGTTGCTCACCCACAAGCCCTGAAGGTCGAGAGTTCGAGCCTCGGCACATTTGGTAGTTCCAGGGTTTGACATCATTATTCACAATAGACTGTCACGGGTATGGCAAATATACCATTGCATATTTGCCACATATTCGCTATGTAGTTGTGTTTATTCAGCCACATGGCAGGAGGGGGAGTAAAATAAGGACAAAAGAAAAGCAGGGAGGTTAACCAGGGCGAGGCCGGAAGGTTGCAGTGCAATAGTGAAGAGGGTAAGGGTAAGAAAAGCAGGAGCGAAAAGTGACTGCTGCAGTATGTGACAGTTTAGCGTAACAGTTTCGCGGACCATGAATCAGTCCGGTGTCCTTAAGGAAACGCGAGAGCGCTGTCGTTGCCTTTCCGAAATGTGATGGGCATGTTCATAAAAGTGAACGTAGTAGCGGTTATGTGTGAAGAGACAAAATCTGCATTTCACAGCTTGAAGCCCCATCACACGGGCCCCATCACACGGAAAATAATAAAATAACATAAACAATAACAATAACATAAATAACAATATCATAATTCACAATAACTTCAATAGAGCCCCATGTATTTCTGTGAACGATTCGTTATTTGTCTTCAAAGAATCACTTTAATGTTTCCAATTATCCACGTTTGAAGTAATCTCGCATTTCATTGTCATAAATGGTTGAAGTATAATTTTTTTCCGATTACAAGGAGTAAAACGAGGCATTACGATAGAGACCGTTTTCCCATGGATTACACCAAAGGATGCTTACGTATTTGAACAATGAACCATTTCGGCAGAATTTTGGCTGGTGTGGCAAGGAAGCTTCGTGCCATTGCACGACCTTGGCACATATGCAATAATACGCGCCGGGATAAAAAGTGTGGGAAGATATTTCTCTCCGCTGAATGTGCTATATCGGCACTATAGGCCGGTGCCTTAGTTACTTGCCTCATAAATGATGGAGCCTCGCGAAAGGGGCAGCTTTTATTTGTCTCTGCAATGCCACGGTAAACTTGCAGTGTCTCGGTATTCGTCGCTAAGGTGCTGTAATAATTTAAAGACAAGATGGTGCGTAAACTGTAAGAAGCTTTATTTATCTAAGAACAGGTGATTAATGTGTATCGAAACCTTCATTGGCCTTCCATTGATAGAATAAGGTTTCGGAATGCTCGCCGTAATTAGCGCTCGGACCGGACGGATCAGTAGTTTTCTAACACGTAGTCCTCTACTTTTTCTATATTATGTCTTGTTTTAGGAGCTGGCTCGCCAGGTTCTTAAAGGGACCGACAACTGATTTTTCTCGACCCAGTTTTTTACGGCGCGACAGGAAGCTCACCCTTCGTAGCGTTTGTAGCTGCAGTGGTTTATCCGAAAAGCACGTAGTTATTTTATAAGCAGTATTTTTCTATCTGAAAGGCTCCAAACACGCATGCAGGCTTGCTCCAGCAACGCTGAGAATTGGTAGCGATGCCGCTAGCCCTTGTGAAAGCTATCGCTGTTCTGCTTTCGCAGGAGTTACTGTAACTATGCTTAACCACCTTTATTTTGATCTTTCCAACCATTTTTGAAAATAGCAAGCTTTTACAATGAGATGTGTGGCTTTATACACCTTCCCGGTATTTGTACAGCGTTGTGTGCGCCTGCGCCCAGGGTTGCCTGCGCCTTTGTCATGGATGGCTTGTCCCGGCGTCGTTATTCTCTCGATACACAAGCCAAGCCAAGTAATCGAAAACGTAACTGTGCATATGCACGGCCGCACTTAGTAGCAGCGCGCGTCATTTCTGAGACGAAGTGTAGGTAGCAAAACGATGTCGCTCCAAAATGTTAGCGACATGGAAACTGCGTGCATGGTTGCATGAGCACGCTGAAAAGTTGCTCAAGACGCGCTGACGAGCATGGGTTCATTACGTCACGCGAAGGCAGCGCCACTTTAATGCATACTACTAACGCAGGCCTATATGTACATTATTATGGAGTAATACCTTTTAATATAAAGAAACGAACAATATTTCAATACTAACAAAAAAATCGTCGACCGCGTACAGCAATCAACGGTCACGTGGCCGTCTTCATCGGATCATTCATGTTTTTGCCGCCAGAGGCGCCACAGGTCATTTTTCGCGACTTTCAATTAAGAAATAAAAATATTATTCCATCTCTCACGAAAAAAACAGGGTTGGTTTGAGTCAGTGCAACGGACAATTTTTACATCAGGGGTGTCAACTCATTTCATATTCTGGGCAGTTGTCGGTCCCTTTAAGCTGGGGCAATGTACCGCGACGTACGCGTAACCTTAGCTCCAGAGGCGACCGCTACAGGCGCAGCTCGCACGAAAGAGAAGTGTTTTAGATGCGAAGTATCTTAAGGCGGAGCTCAATCCGGTGGTGGTGGTGGTGGTGTGCGGCGTGACCACCCTTACTGCGCATGCGCATACCCTCTCCACTCACCTCCTCTCCACTCACCCTCTCCCCTTCCCCTCTTCACTTTCCCTCTCCACTTTCCTTCTCCCGTACCCCTCTCCCCTCCCCCTTTCCACTCTACCTTTGAAACGCGGTCTAGACATGCCGAAATTCTCTCCTGCGCAACGCCGCCGTGAGCTCGAGCGCATGCGCATCCCCTCCCCTTCTCTCTCCTCTCCTACGCTGCCCCCTCTCGCCCGCCTGTCAACCGCGTTCCCCGCTCGCCCTGTGAGAATTAACGGCCAGGCTAGATGGAAGATACGACGCGCGTAGCGTCCCTCTTCGCGTTCCACGACGCGAGGTCGGTAGCATGCCCAACGATCGCCAACGGAACGTGATCGTGCAAGTGCTCCGGCTTCGCATCGCCTCATGGTCCCCTTTAGCGGGAGATGGTGTAATTTTTTCATCTTGTTCTTCGAGAGCCCTGATGATGATATTAAAGCAGGCAAAACCACATATAGCATAGCCAACTGTAGCAGGCGCACGCTCGCGGGAAAGAGAAGTGCTCTTCCTCTGGTTCTTCAAGCGCCTTGATGATGACATTACCGCAGGCAAACCTAGATTTCCTCGACCACACGTTCGGCCACAGCTGCAAGGTCTACGACCGCTTGTGGTTCGGCAACAACCTGACCACAATGGCTACTATAACAACATGTGACGTCTTTTTATGACAGTAGAGGAATTGTACGGAGCATTTACGGTTTACCCGATATACTCCGAGCCAGCTCCTCAATCATCATTAACTTTGTGGATATGGCGTGTATTTCTTTCTCAGTAAAACTTCAGTTGGCAGTGAGTGAGCGTTCTAGCCTCCTTGAACCGTAGTCCTCATTTTTTAGTCTTTCTAAGTTTAGCAACAGCCTTTGCCTAGGAACAGCCCATACCTTTCTCGAATAAATTGTTCCTCACAGATGATAATTGTAGACATAGCAATCTAAAGGAAATCTAGAGGAAACTTTTTTCACACTGCATGACACAGCCATTATTCGAGGCACTGAAGCCTGCTTTTTATTTTGCCTTTGCGGGCGGCAGCGCATGCTCAGATCACAATATTTCCCGGCTGGCTTTTCACTGCTAGGCCCAGCGCGTTATGATAAAGCCTCGCAAAAACAATATAAAGTACAATGACAATGACTGCCTGCAATCAATAAATGGTAAATACGCAACTTTTTCGTACCCCTAACGCGTGTAGTTTTAAATGCGCTCGTGAGAACCTATGACATATAGCTTGCGCAAGAAATTAAGAAGTCGCGAGCACTGAACAGCACAGAAACTTCTCTCTCCTTCTCTCTTTGTCGTTTTGAAAGCTGCCTTTGCAAGATGTATTCATGTATGCAACAAACTACTGTTCAGACATGCGTTGGAGAAACACATTTCAGGCTCACCCATTAACTTATATTATATGCATGGCGTGTTCAGCTAATCCAGAGTTAGTGGAATCTCAAGCCTGAGGACAAATCCCGGGCATTCAGGGAGCCAAATCTCGGGTTACCAGAACTGGCAGCTGCCGAGTATAGAGTGCGATCTCCGATATAAAACGACATGAAATCGGGTACACTCTTCGCGTCTTTTTATCATTATTTGGTGCATAAGAAAGGCATGCAGTGGTAAAATAACCAAAGGCATGCAGAAACCTACGGAAGAGAAGATAACCAATGAATACAAAGAAAGGCATTAGCGCTGCCCGGTTCGCTTCTTTCCTGCCCATATTTGGATGCGCTACCTTTCTCCATGATGAGTCTGTGCGGACTAGTTGAACTTTTGGCGCTATTTGCAGTAGTTTTCCAAAGCATCGGCGAAGCAGCGCCATTTCTTTCCATTTTGTGCAGACCACAAACATTGCTTGGAAGAAACGCAACATCATTTAACCCGCACACTATATAACTAATCCCAAGGATTACATTCTCTAAACAGGTTTTTAACTAGGGCAATGTATACAAGGGAGCAAAAGCAAAAAATTGTCATAAATCTCACAGTAGCTAGAAGCTGAGCATGAAACCAATACAACAAGCTCAGACAGAAACATTTGCTGTTACAAAATAAATTTACGCCGAGAGAGAGAAAGACGAGAAGGATAAAAGAAAGTCAGGGATGTTTACTAGGACTGAGCGTGGCTCGCTACCATAGACTGGGGAAGGGAAAGAATAGTTTGAGAAGAGAAAGGTAACTGTTGTTGTGATGGAAATAGCAGCAGCTATGTGCTCGACGTCACAGACATTTATTCAGTACCCTTTCGTTCAGAAATTGCAGCAGTGCTCCCGCTGCTTTTCGCAACGGTAATGCGCGATCCCGTGGTCCCAAATTCTTGCCGATTGTTAAGGTGTTTTGGTTTAGGCTATTTAGGTATCTAGAGAAATTAATCCTTCACTTTTTCAAGGACGGAAAGTAGCACAACGGGTGCTGGAGAGTCGCTTCTACAGCGCAGTCAATGCACCCGCCTTTCCAATCTCAAACGAAGAGGAGCTATGGTAGGGGTTATAGTTAATTGTGCATATTTGCACTCTGTAGCGCGCTACAAAGCCACACACAAAAACGACGGAGGAAGAAGCGCAAGTCAACAGGAACACAGTTATACATAAGTATAATTGTATTACATTGTAAAAGATCAAAACATTCAATAGTTAGTAAACATGGTCTGTGCTGGTAATTATTCATGTAAATACGGCCATCTTCACATGAACTCCACACATTAAAAATAACTAATCTGCCACTGTGTAGGTTCCCTTCATTACAGCTTCCTATGCAACTTTGTATTGCCTTCGTAACATTGCCGGAAGTAATTTCCCCCAAATTTACTTCGAACATTTTGTTCCTTACTTTGACCTACACAGTGGTTCTCTAACCCCAGCTTACGTAGAATAGAATGTTTTAGAATAGCATCACTACTGAACAGGATCAAACCCTGTATTAACGCCATTCGGAGTAGCCGCTTTAGGCTCTGAAATAACCTGGAGAACAGTACATCGCAGGACAAGGTTTATTAATTAGAAACATTTAAGTACAAGGTGCATAGAACAGGTAAAAAGATAAGCAGAGACGTACAAAGTGAGCTATGTTGAAAAACGACATTGCTATTCACGCTGTAATTGTGCGCTACTGCATTGGTTCAAACTGGCGCGGAAATGCGTGGCTGCAGTATAGGATGGATAACCGAACCAGGGTCGATACATTCTACATGCGATGCCTCTTTTCTAAGAATACCTATATCAGTATGGTGCTTAATAAAATGCTTTGTTGGGTGCGTTGGCTCATTCTGGAATATATACTGAGAGCAAACGAACGAGACACAACAAGAGAAAACGACTACACGAGCGCTCGCGAAGCAACGGCAATGTGGCTTACCAAAAAGGCTGGATCGTCAAAGGCTTCACTCGTCAGCGATCCAGCTTTTTTGGTAAGCTACATTGCCATTGCTTCAAGAGCGCTCGTGTAGTCGTACTCAAGCTTTGGGGCGTTCAGGTTATTAGAAACCGTCAAATTAATGAATGCAAAGGGTATCCAAAAATATTGATAATACCCCAGATGGGTACGACCGATAAAAGGAAACATAAGCACGAGCAGCAGAGAGATATAGAGAGAGCTGTACGAACGCCCTATCTATTCTCTGAAGGATATGCCACTATAGAACTTACAAGTCACGCTCGTTTGCTGTGCAGTCAAATGAAAACTCTTACAAGACAGGAACCATTAGGGTTGATGAGCCTGTCCCCTAATTGCTGTCGTAATGACAGCATTATGTCACTAAAGAGGTAAGTGAGTGCCCCACCTTCACCTTTTGGATGTTTTCTAGAATTTTTTTCTGCTAGGCGCATGCATGAAAAGATGTACAAAAGCCTTCGCACATCACTACGTTACGAAGTCACTTTTCAAAATATATTACAGAGCTACATTAAACAATATCACGAAAACAGCGCACACTCTCCTCGTAATACAAGGACTGTGGGGCTGATGTTAGGGTTATGAATGCGAATCGAAGTAAATGGTATTTTGTTCTTGTTCGATTCGGAAATATATGAAGAAAAATTGTCGAGGAATTCGTACCGCGTCCATACAGACTGATAACGCGCAGAAGTATGTCTGATAAAGTAAGAAGTTAGCACGAACAGCAAATAGATATCAGGAGAGTTGTACGAACCTGCTAACTCTCCTCGGAAGAGTGCGCGCCGAACACGCAGACAAGTTGGGCTCATTTGCTGTGCAGTCAAACGAGAACACGGACGTGTCCATGAAAGTAGATGAACGCGTCCTCTAGTTGTAAAGTTCTGCCTAAAACATGAGTTAGTGTCCTACTACCTGCTATTGGAGGTATTCTGCATTTTTTTTACTTATGCTCTTAAACGCACAACACGTTCTGTGTCAAACATTTGTAACAATTTTACTTAGGATTTAAAATACCTCTATTAGGCGACTTCATTCGGTATTTGCATGCCTGAGACATTTATGCTTATTCAGTTCATGTTAAGGGTATGGCGGTGTTGACCAAAATATTTCTGGTTCATACCGAAGTCATCGCTGTTTTCCTCGTATTTGATTCGACAATTTATGACCACAAGTTGCGACGTGTTCACTATTCAGGTGACAGAGCAGCAAGAAATGAAGAATGTTCAATGAATCGGTCGCGAAATCACTGCTGCTGCTCCACAAGCAGGTAGATAACTTCCGCTGAATAGTCAGTAATTCCGCATTATCGAATTCTCTTAAATTGTCAAACGTTTGTATGCCCACTCAAAGAGAAATTTCTGTCAGTCGATCCGTCCATCTGTCACGTGAGCGCTCACCGACCGCGCTGCTCTCGACATGGGCGATGGCTCCAGCGCCGACAACGCAGGGCATAAGGACACTCCAACCACACACAACGAGATCACCAAGTATTATTACATGGCGAGGCGGGCTTTACCGATCCCACATTCAAAACTCAATGGAGCACAGGCAGTCTCGTTGCGCTTACTTCAAACCCATTCGTACCCATCTTTAGCACACTTAAATGAAATTTATCCACACTAATTCCCCGACGCCGCCTGCACCGCTTGCGGGCAGGCCGCTACATTAGCTCACATGCTTTGGGAGTGCGGGTCGCTCGGCCCGACTTACAGCAAGGCCGAGTGGGATGCGCTTTTGCGCAGCCCAAACCTACAGGACCAAATCCTGGCCGTCCAGTGCGCCCTCGACAGGGTCGTTAGGCTAGACCTGCCGGTCCCAACGTGGGAGTAGCCGGGTGGCGCGGGGCAACCTCTGCGTGTGCACTGGACTCTTAATAAAGTTGTACTCTCTCTCTCTCTGTCACGTGAGACAAATTGTTACGGACGAATAAATATATAAAACAAAATAATTGTCGTTGGTGGCGCTGTGTTTCGAACCCAGGTCCCAACCTCCCAAGGTGAGTGCCTTAACTTCGGAGCTACACGTAACTTCTCACAAAAAAAAAGAGCTACCTACTAAGGCTTGCACAATGTGAAAGTATGCGAACCTTAAGAATGCGCTGTACCATCGGCGAAAAATAGATGCAGTCGTAGAACAACATGTATAAACCCCTCTTAGGTGATTAGGGGAGGCGGCCGCCCCCCCCCTGTCCCCCCTGTGCGCACGCCTATGTGTATAAACGTTTTCCCGAAATATGTTCATTTGAATTCAGTTCAAAGTTTTGTGTGGCGTTGCATTTATTATAGAGTATTTTGTATACTCAATTCGAAGAAAGAAAAAGTGATTTGTGGTCACACTTTTGCCGTTTACTTTTTATTCTGAATGTCTTACTGTTTTAAAGTATTACTAATCCTACAAAGTGTAGATAACTAGAGCTCCTCGCGAATACAACTATAGAGATGCATACATTGTGACATTCATATTATGGTACTAAGTGGACAGACCGTGAACGTTCACTTCAGCTGAATATGTGAAACCTCGCAGTATTTCATTTTGCGCTATCAGATCATTTCAAAACGCAATTATTTCGACCACGTAGCTGTTACAGAAAGAGGAGTGTTGATAAATGCTGTGAATGTTTTTAATGAGATAGCTTTAAGAGGCCCGTTTCCGCGGAAATTCCTGCGTCCGCAGTCGTTGTCGGCGTCGTTGGATGTGAGCGAAAAATCAGCGTTGTCCGTGACCTAAAATCAAGAAAGATGCAAATAAAATAAACAATAAAAGACTTCGAATTGCGCGAGAATCGAACCCAGGGCCTTCTGCGTGACAAGCAGATGCTCTACGACAGAGCCACGTCATTGCTTGAGACTGCTTTAGAAAAAAAAAACGCCAGGCCTGCGCTGAAACCGCAGCACAGTCACAGCGAAAGCTGGAAGAGCGGCGTTTCTAGAGCCCGTTGTAAGATCTCTTGGGGCTACAATACAAGTACACTAGAAAGGTACCCACTACGCCATAAATCACAATTTTTGTGAAGTTGGGAAGCACCTACAAAGCCATTATTCGTGATTCTGCGGAGAAGCGAGACACCAGCTACACGTCTGTAAGGCATGTGCACTTTGTTGACACGACGACTGATGACGATGAAGAATTATGGCTCAGCCCTTTGTAATAGATTGCAAGCTGTAAACGGCCCACCAGTTATGTAATTTGCATTGGGTGACACCCCGTCGCTATTTACCTCTCCCGTCATGCTGCTGTATAACATACGTTGACGTGGGAGACAGACGGGGGGGGGGGGCAATGGATCATGCGCTTATGGGCTTCCTTGGCAACCAATACAAGTGCACTTGCGAGGAACCCACTACGCTATAAAGCATTGTTATTTTTGAGAAGTAGGGCAGCAGGCACTGTGCCATTTTTCGTCATTTTACGGAAAGCCGTGGTACCTGCGAAACGCATGTAAGGCATTATGCGCACTTTGTTGATGCTGTGCATGATGACGACGAAGAATTATGACAGAGCCCTTTGTAATGGGTTGGAAGCATTCAACAACCTACTCGTTGCGCAATTCGCATTGTGTGGCGCCTGGTTACAGAATTTACGTTTTGCGACAGCTTGGTGCTTATTTTATTCTTCTACCACGCTATACTGCATATGCTAATGTGGTTCCTTCCCGACATGAAGCCTGTATAGGACCTTTTTGCAAAGCAGTTTCAAGCACCCGCGTGGCTGAGAGGTTGAATATTGGGCTCCCACGCAGAGGGCCCAGGTTCGAAACTCGTTCCATCATGGAATTCTGTCTTATTTCGTTTTTTTTTTTTCTTATTTCGAGCGTTACTGGCTTCGGACACCGGCAGCGGCGGACAACTACGGCGCGAAAAACGGCCGGTGAAATGATCTCATAACAGCTTTCGCTGTAAAAACACTTTATCAATGTCATCTAGTGAGATGAGTACCCTTGACGCATGTAATATTGCGTGGCAGATGCGTAGAATCGCGCCATGCGTCAAAACATGTGAACTGCGCACCGTGTGGGTGTTTTAAACACCACCCATTAAAAAGCAAACAGACATATTTAATCATCAGCAGCAGCAAAAGCATCAACAAAATGAGCAGCTGCATAGGTTCGCGTGTTGCCTTAGGGACGTGGAGTGGGTCTTTGCTGATTCGCAAAAAGCAGGAATATGGTGTAGTGATGTACCGCCTGTACCTGCAGTGGGCATCCTAGGATATAGTTTGAAACGGCCCTATGTTACGCGAACTGACGTTCGTCTCTTTGGGGCACCGTTGGGGCATGCACAGAGAACCGAAGCTACGCTAGCAATTGAGAAGGCGATGTGCACGGGGCCCGATTACGCTGTAGCGTTATACTCTTGACGGCGAAGCTCAAGCGTCCTGCAAGTTTTTTTCCTACTATTCGTCTATACACGGCGAAGTGCCCTTGCGTCAAGGACCACCGCACACCCCATCAAAAATTGCATATAATAGGTTCGCAATCGGTGCACTAACGAAGTCAACGAATGCTAAACCACTTGATCGTTGACGACTACGTAAACAAGTCTCCCTGTTTAAATGAACCGTATACATTGGACAGCATGCACACGAAGGCCCACACGAAATCCACTATTTCCTATAGCAATCGCTTCAAGGACCAAGTGTTCTATTGTTGCTTTCTAATGGCCGACTACCATCGCATCCTTGAACCGCGGTAAACAACCAAACTTCCGGAGTGGAAAAAATATTTCTAAATTGCTCAGCCTCATTTACCTATAGAGGTTGCGAAGCATCTTCGCATTTGTGTTACTTTCGTACTTTGGTTTACGAATCATCTTTGTGAAATCCTAACATCTATCGACAAACTAAGAAAACAATGTCCATAAATCGAATGACAACATCCCGGCCGCGGCGGTCGCCTTTCGATGAAGGCGAAATGGTAGAGGCCCGGGTACTTAGATTTAGGTGCACGTTAAAGAACACCATATCATCGAAATTTCCGGAGCCCTTCACTACAGCGTCTCTCATAATCATATCGTGGTTTTGAGACGTAAAACCCCAGATATTATTAACATTGAATAGTATCCTTGGTCCATGCATTACACATGAGAGTATCTTGGGTTTAGAGCACCTAATTTTTTTATGGAAACAGATTATTATTCGGTGTTTCGAAATCACTGCTGGTTTGAACGAGACGACATATTTTCGTCTTGGCCGTGCACAGCTACATTTGCATTCACTAAGAGAGATCCAAGAAAAAAATGACTAGGAATGAACAGTTCCGGGTTAGCGTATGCGAGGTAAGTAATTAGGCACACATTTTGTACGTCCCAATAAGTGTAATCCTTAAGACGCGCTCGTGAAATATTCTCTCGGTGGCGTAGTGTAAAATAATTTAAAAAGTTCCAAGGAATTGCTAAAGCTCGACTGGCTTCAGTTTGCAAGTCTGCTTGCAGAAAATCGAACCTGTTTCCTCAGTGCGTGGAAATTATTGGCTGTTGAGAAACATCTTAGAACCTATGCGCGTTACATTTTCGAGAGAAAACAGTTGCTTTTTTAGATGTCATTCTACGAGCTCGAGCAGTAAAGCTCATTTAAGCAAGAAGAAGCGGTAGTGCGACAATGTTGTCTCCAAAACTGAGCTTTCATTTTATCACGTGTCACCGCTGTAACGCGCGCAGCCACCTTTTTTTCTCACATCCCTGGTGCGATAATTTATTATGCGAAAGTCAACCTCATTCATTTCCTTGAAGAGCAGCACTCCCCCAGAAGCTTCGAGATTACAGAAGTGCTTCAGCAGCAGATGCTTCTTTCGCGCTGGAGTGAGACCTTCAAAATATTTTAAAAAGTAAAATCAGGAAGCGTGACTTTTTCAAAAATAAGGAAAACGTGCATAAGATCTTTAAAAGAGGAGGATCTCGCAGGCGCTTATGTAATGCGTCACCGTTCTTCACAGCAGGTTTCGTCGCAGTGGCAGCGCTGACAAAGACAGCAGAGCACCTTGTCAGGTTAATATGCTGCGCCATTAATTATAAATTTCATACTTTCTACGAGCACGCGCGTTTTGTTTGTTTTTTGCTTTTTGCAGCGCAGCTCTGCATTCAGGTATTGCATTCCAGCTTCGTATATATGAATAAACGTGAGAGACTTGGATATAGAAGGAACCTTGGTTGCCGCAAGATTAGAAGTGAATCCTTGATGCAATTTCGTCAAAAACAACTGTACAGTAGACGAGTGCTTCAGCCGGAGACCGGCATTTCTCAAGACAGAATAACCAAATTCATAGGGTAGAAAGAGAGATGGAGATAAAAGCTGCGCGATAGGCAGGGAGGTTACCCGGAAAATAAAGGTGCAGTCAACTTTTCTGCATTGGGGAAGGAGTGAGGGCAGATAGCAAGGCATCTAAGGCGGAGATAGAGGAAAGGGAGAGACAGAATGGTAACCACACATACACATTTACATTCTACTTTCGTTCATAATTGTACATATTATCGCTGTACAATATATAGTTATTTTAATATAACTCATTATAAATAATATATCTGATATGTTTCATACAACATAATTAAGGTATTTTTGTATTATGCGGCAATGTTGCATTCGTTCAACAACCGGTTCTTCTTCTTCTTCTTATTATTATTATTATTATTATATTATTATTATTATTTAGGAATATTGCCAATGTCGTCAGTATTCTAGCAGGGAAGGCACATGAAAAAAATTGGCTGAGGTCTGCCATTTAACTGTAGTTATCACGAGGGAGGAGTACGCTTGGGTTGGTTTTGCAAGGAATAGGCAGAATGTGTTTTAACCTTCAACTGGTCACGTGGTACCTCAGCGCGAGGCTCCGAGCGAGCGCAGCTGCGACGCCTCTCCGCATCGAATCAGCTGGCGTGACGTCACTGCCTACCACGCTTGCGCTCCAGAGGCTGAAAGCCATTGCCACGTGATGAATGACCTTTGGAGACATGGGGTCTCCAAAACTAGCAAAAATGAAAAATAAAAATCACAGCATATCCACGGAGTGAATGATGATGAGTGGGCGAAGCTGCGGAGGTTCATCGGTAAACCGTGAATCTTCCGTGAATTCTGCCCAGTACGTCATCACCGACGTGAGATCGGGCGCGTTTATACTAAAGGTTCGATGAGTTATGACGACATGGAGCTCACTTTAATTTTACATGTACGCTGTGAATTTTCATTGTATGGAAAACCATTGCTTTAGAAAACATCTGGCGTCTTTCGTTAAGCAGCTGGCGTCTTTTCGTTTTGCTTTAGAAACATCTGGCGTTCTTTCGTTTTGCTTTTACAAAACATCTGCGTCTTTCGTTCGTTTATTCATCAATCAGCGGCGTTTGAACAAAATTTTATTGTTTAATCACGCACAGGAGAAATCTCACCAGGCCTACCTTGGAGGTAAAGAATGGCTGCTAATGGGAATGAGAGACAGAAGAAGTCGGCTTTTCTAACACTTACACTTCTACTTCTACTAACGTTTTCCTACTGGACATGCCAATGGCTACTAATGGGAATGAGAGAAGAAGAATTCGGCTTTTAGTTAACGCGCACGCTGCGAATTTTATTGTTCAACAACGCACAGGAAAAACTCCCCGCACGCGACCTTGGAGGTCAAAGCGTAAGACTGGTTACGCCCAACGACTACTACGACTGCGACTACGAGGGACGAACGGGTGCCGCCTTAAGGAGCTTCGCCCCTAATAATAAATGGCGGCCAGTTCGGTGTCAAAAGCCAGCGGCATGGCCGAATTCGTTAGGCGAGCGGGCTGTATCCTGTTTGAGAGTCATAATTTCAAAAAAAAAAAGAAAGGTAACGTAAATGCCTGCATGAGCAGCCAAGCGTACAGGCCGAGCTCACGTGTGGATGACAGAAGGCGAGTGTACAAAAATAGAGTATGACGAATGGCAAGTCTAAAAACCGCGTGGCGCCAACACAAGTCATCTTAAAGTTATTTTCCATTAGCTTGAGACGCTCACGTACGACATGTTGGACACTGTCACACTTCTGCCTGACATGTGCGGAAGGGCTGTCGGTAAATATGAGACAACCATCAACATAGCGAAATACATTTCAAAATTTAGAGCTCTTTAACCGTTGATGGAGGCCCATTTCAAACGCTTCTAAATATTACTTAGAACAGGTCGTGCAGAAGTCCTAAAAGACATCACTTTTTCAGATTGCTTACGAAGGGAGTGCCTGGGCCCGGGTTTGAGAAATTATTGTCAGGCAATTCATATCTAGTTACTTTTCAGGTTATAACTAATTTATGCATACACAAGGCTCTTAAGTTTAAACAAAACATAGTATTTTTACCGTATGTATGTTTTCACAACTATACGTAGGCAAAAAATAATAAAAAAACCGGCAGATACCACGCACTGTAGAAATCGATGCACTGCGAAGCATTCAGCAAGTAGCAGCATACGTCACGTTGTTTGTTTTTGCAGCAAATGAAGTCATTCATGCCACGACACGTATCTCACTTTCGCATGCATCTTCATGCATGTATGCATGGAAAATCTGGTATATACCATGCTCTATAGGATTGTATATAGCAGATTTATAATGAACTGTAAATAAACGTATATACGGATATATACAATGCATGACCTATCATTTATGTTCGTCACGCACTGATGCCAAGCCATACGAATTTTTAACGCGAAAGTGTTTTATGCGGGGTCCACGAAGACTTCAAACACGTATTTCTGTCACGGATATGACGTTAGCAAAATGGACGCTAACGAATGAGAGAAAAAAAAAAAGGTATAGGAAAAACTTCCCCCCCCGGGAATCGAACCTACAACTTTGCGGCCCACGACGATAAGCGCCCGCCGCTCTACTCGACTAAGCCAGCGAGGCAGAAACATGCCACCGCACAAACGCTTCTCATATCTCTCACACATTCTCAGTCGCAAGGTTCTCGCTGTTGGCGGTGCGGACGGTCAAGCTACTCAGGCTATGCCACACGCCATAGCAGAGGGCTCCGGATAACTTCGACCACCTGAGGTTTTTCAACCTGCACAGACATCGCAGAGTCCACGGGCGACCAGGATTTCACCTCCATCGAAATTCAACCACCGGGACCAGGATCGAATGCGCGCCTTGCGAGTCGTACTTCAGAAACCATAGCGCACTAAAGAATACGGGACAAGAAGCGGATAGAACTACCAACACACCCAAACGTCCTCCCTTCTGAAGTGTCTCCCGATTCAGCAGCCGAGCACTGAGCACTGTAACTACTGTGGCGCCGTGGCGGTACAGTGGTTACGACACGGTGGATTGGAAGCCATGGTGGCATAAAATGGCCCGCAAGCAGTCTTGACACCCTGCGACGTTTTCCTCTTGGATGGGCTAACGAGTAAGTGTACCGCACATTACCAAAAACTCCTGGCGAATTCCAGGATTGTAGTCACGATGTTTTCGCAAACATACCATAAGAGGTCTCGTTCGCTTACGTAAGATTTTAGCAATGCATAACTATTCGCTACTTGTTACGAACGAAATGCTTTTTTATGATGATTTGTTCAGTATAAAATTTAACAATTTCGAATGGGGAGTTATATTCCGCCCGATTGCATCCTTGTATGAATGGCTTTTATAAACATCTTGCATATTTATGCTCATTTCACCAACTAGACCGCAGTTCAGCGCATGAAAGCTGGAAGTGTTGAAAAGTTTACGAAAAAGTAATATCGCTGAAGCAACGTTTCCACAAAGGGACTAGTCGCCAAGTTTAGACGCAATGAAGTTGAAGAACTTCGTCACTTGTGGAACTTAGTTTGTTGATATCACAGTCACACATCCAATCGGCGGCGAAATAAAATGCACAACAATAAAATACCCCAGCACGGCAAATATAATATGCTCACGAGGCGTAAAGCGCGATACCTACATGTGTTTCGCGTTCGCAGTCTCCGCTCCCGATCCAATGGTGAAGGGCTCCGCAAAACGAGCAACTATGAATCACCGGCAAAGTTGGATGTGATATGTTCCTTACGCGAACAATTGTTTGTTTAGATATGTACTTCTATTTCCAAACCACCCCCAACTTGTACTCGTAGCATATATCTTCATAGGGGTTCCGTGCCAAGCATATCTCTATACAGAAAACATTTTTTTTTAGAATCATCGCGATCCTCTTTCAGGAGAATATAAATCCGCCCATTGCGACATATCGAGTGATGGCTGACGTCAGGTGCTACCAAAAGAAAGGCCATGAAAAGCTCGTCATGCGAAAGCGTGACACGGCTGGACGAACAAGGCTTTGTAACCTCCAAGAAATGTTTGCTGAGTAATTTTCTTCGAATTGCGAAATTCTTGTAAGCGCATGATATTTCAGACCCGGATCTGCATGTCGACAGCTAAGAATGGCGTGGTTTGAAAGTTTTGATTGCATGACGCATCTTGATGCCACCCTGTCCACCTCTTTCGCAGTGTGCGCGCAGACACCGACTGAGAAGCAAGTTTCTGTGAAATCAAGTTTGTGGAAAAATAAATTAGTAATGAAACCCGCGTATGTCTTGTGGCGTTGCATATATCACGAAAATTCTCGTGGAGGATATATTTACAGGGCTCTCTACATTGCTAATACTGGTCTCTCCGCTGCCGCATTTAAAATTCACATATCGCCTAGTGAGCCTAGAATAGTCACTTTAGAAAAAGCAGCCCGTACTTTAATTCTTTTCATTTCTTGCGTTGAAAAACACGTAATATAAAGTATAGAACAGGCAAGTAAGGAACAGTTGCGAGAAGCAATAAACAATACTATGAAATTAATGTCACGAACAAGTTTTTGTGGAAAACCTGGTGCATTATAGTGCCGGTTCTTTTCTTCGGAAAGGAGAGAAGAAGTCCGGGAGTCTTTTAAACTTTCGCGTTGCCATAGACCCAAGAAAGACAAGCAGTTGGGCTCGGTTTAGCGAGCTGTAAAGAACGTACACAAGGGTGAGCCCAGACAAATTGCGGTGCCTGCACATCCATTCTTCGAGACAAGCAGACCGATCGCAAATTCTCGGGTTTCGGGTGAGTGAACAGCCCTATGATAAAAAATATTTACTTATTTCACGCGACATCAGGATATCGAATCCGCATAATAAGGTCACTTAAATGCGCTACGAGGCACCCCTAGATATTTTCAACTTTGAGCGCGAGCAACTGCAAAAGTGAATTGCTGGAAACCTATTTCTGAGTGGTTCCTATAGGCCTCTGCTAACGCTAATGTACTGTTTACGTGATTCATGCTGTTCTTGGGAGATTATGCTTTATCAGGCAAGCACACGATTTTCAAAGCGCGGACCACGAGCACAGCTTTACGACACGTTTTGGGTTACAAACTTCTAATGGACGGAGATATCAGTGAACAGTTCCTTTTTTAACATGAAATTGTTTCATGCCTGAGTGCACCAAGACTTTAGTGACATATTTCGGTCACGCACAAGACGTTGATGAAATGGACGCTAACGGATTAGAAAGAAAGAGCTGTAAGAAAAATGTTCTCCCGCCGGGAATCGAATCTATGCCTTCTTGGCCTGCGACCATAAGTGCCCGGTGCGGTACCGACTAAGCTAACGAGGCAAGATGAAACGCCACTCCACAAACGTGCCTAAATGGCGTTTTGTGCAGTGGCGCTCCACAAACTGATCTAGGGCCTCTCTAGGCTGGGCGCGGTGGTGCCACCATGTGTGAGCGGGGAAGTGAAGTAATGCGGCATGACACTTACTAGCGCCGATAGAGAACGATTCCGCAACGACGCAGTTAAAGCATGGCCTCGGAGATTGCGCGCCTGTCGGATATTGCGCATCGGCACGTTTGTGGTACTGTTTAGATCACAGGTGAGGGGCTTTTGCAATTAGCATTCTTCGAGATATAAGCCTTATAAGTTTAATATATAAGATGCACCTTTTGCGCGTAATCTTCAAAAGCATATATTGTGGACAGTATGTGATTGCTTTTTTTATTTTGCTCCATTCGCAGCGCATTGCAACCGTGAGAGTAGGTGATTTATCAGCCTATCCAAACACATTTCTTCCATATCGGCCATCTCCTATCATTGCCGTGTACCTATATACGCTAAGCTTCTCAACTGCTCTGTTCTGCTACATCTTAGCCCGGTTTGTTTATTAAGCTTCTTGTTTACTGTGATCGAAGGAGTCTTCAAGCTCGGATGGGACAGCAATCCAGAGTTGTGACGCAGTGAGAAGACCCCTGAGAGGGAGCTTTACTTGAAAGCATGTCGTCTAGATCTGCTTGGGAATTACCAGCGTAGCCGCCGGGTAGACGGGCGGGTGATCCGAACGCTTCAAGGAAAAACTGTGGGCAGAGAAAAAGCAAAATACTCCATCTCCCGCTAAAGGGGACCATGAGGCGATGCGAAGCCGGAGCACTTGCACGACCGCGTTCCGTTGGCGTTCGTTGGGCATGCTACCGACCTCGCGTCGTGGAACGCGAAGAGAGACGCTATGCGCGTCGTATCTTCCATCTAGCCTGGCCGTTAATTCTCACAGGGCGAGCGGGAACGCGGTCGACAGGCGGGCGAGAGGGGGGCAGCGTAGGAGAGGAGAGAGAAGGGGAGGGGACGCGCATGCGCTCGAGCTCATCGCGGCGTTGCGCAGGAGAGAATTTCGGCATGTCTAGCCCGCGTTTCAGAGGAAGAGTGGAAAGGGGGAGGGGAAAGGGGTATGGGAGAGGGTGAGTGGAGAGGAGTTGTGTGGAGAGGGTATGCGCATGCGCAGTAAGGGTGGTCACACCGCACACCACCACCACCACCACCACCGGAATTGAGCTCCGCCTTAAGATACTTCGCATCTATAGCTTTGAATAAACGACCAGTTATCCAATCAGGGCACACTCTCATAAGTTCATGGTTCAATTGTTAACAGCGGACAGGCACGGATATCATTTCTGTTTGGTGTCCCCAGCGGGCAAATTCATTACTCAAAGTTTAAAAAAGACAAAAAAAGCATTGGCGGTTCATATTCTTGGCTCCAGAGCTTAGCTTTTTACTACTTTCTTTCGGGGTAGTGGGTGGAAACAACGATCTTTATTTCATTCACTAGAAGTTAGATGATGTAATTTTTATAGCCGTTGTTGCCGGTCGGTGTAATAGATTACCGGAGGCATATGTCACTGCGCAGCGCGAGTGAGGCTCTGTTAATTCCAGCGAAAACTAATAGGAAATTTTACAAAATATCGCTTCCAAGGATGTACTGAATACGCCATGCCGGTCGTTCATTCGTAAGTAAACAAAAGAAGGGGAATTGTTCGAGGTCTCGTTTCTTCGTTCGACATAGTCAAATAATTCTAACAGGCAAGGGAAAGAAAGTATAGTGCACATTTGTTTTTCTAAACTGTAGTGTGGTAAATATTATACTGAACTGAATGAAGGTGGACAAAAAAGCACATTCTCTGTCGATGGCGCCAAAGCCCGTAATCTTCGAATTGCGCGCCCGATCCTCCACCAAAGCAGCATTAAAAACAATGACCAAGAGGAAATAAGGAGACAACATCAGCATACGAAATATTACAGGAATAACGTTTAAGAGATAGGAGGATGGCAGAGGAGGTCAGGGAACAACCAGGGGTAGCAGACACCGTAGCTGATATCAAGCGAAGGAAATAGACTTGGCTAGCCACGTAATTTGATTGACAGAAAGAGCAATCGAATGTTTACGAAGGGACGGGAAACGCAGTTGAGGAAGGCAGAGAGTTAGATGGAGTGAAGAGATCGAGAGGTTCGCAAGGATAAACTGGAGTCAGCTCGCACAGAATGAGGTAAACAGGAAATCAATGGGAAAGGGTTTTGTCCTGCGGTGGTCAATAAGCGGGCCGATGATGATAATGATGCTGCTGATGATGATGTGCATATCGAGTATGATAATTGCTCGCATGTTGGGTGGTTCAGTTAAAGTTCAGATGGTTGGAGGAAACAGAAACTAGAACACATATATACATAAATCAATAAATCCGAAAGCGTAAATTAATTCCAGAATTAGAAAAATATTTACACAAATAGTTGGACCGATAGCCTAAGAGCTAGTGACAGATTCAATACAAAAATTTTTTTTAACAGATTCGTACAATCTGTCCCTCATATGTGATACAGATAATTGATTTCCAGAAGTACTGAGTAGTATACATAAATCCGCAAGATAAACATACAAGCATTATACATACCCATAGACGTGCGCAGGGATCTCCTTTAGGGGGAGCAGAATTTCAACTAAGCAGCACCCCCTCCCCGACTCACTTTTAGGCAAAGCCGAAAAAAAACGAGCTTCCCAAAGGATGTAAAAATTACACTGAAGAAAAGGCGTGTTGCTGACAACGTCCACGGCGACGTCCAATTGACAACGTCCAATTCATCCACGGCGCTCGGAGAAGATGTCTTGAAGTAAAAACCATTCTCCGAATGCAACATCAGGGGCTCTGGGCCTCTGTTATAATATAAAAACATGCATGTCCTTAACCCGTCACATAAGGCAATGATGGGACAAGTCTGATTGGTTAAAGCTATGGGGATGACTTGGCGCCCCCCTTAGGCTATAGTGTGTGTGGGGAGGGGGCGGTAGAGCTGAAGGGGGTGCATGCGTGTGCGAACGCCTATGCATAAGGACTTAATTACAAATTACATCACGAATAATTAAAGAAAATACTTGGTTAGGAACGAAGTGGCGCTACCATGTTAAGTGGAAGTTTCTTGCAAGCTTTAATTATTGAGCGTCGTCATTCCACAACAGCGCACCAAAAAATGTCATCAGCATTTTACCGTATATGCATCGAAGCACACAGGAACACTACTTGCGTGTCGTATGTTTAGCGACGGAAAAAATGAAAATTCTGCGAGAAAGCGGGGAATTTGTGTTTATTATACAAAATATGTTCCTATCTGATGCAATCAATATTAGCGTGATAACAAAACCGCGTGATATGCGCGTTTTAAAACATTATCAGGAAACATTTCGAAATACCAGGCTTCAATAAAAGAGGAAAACTGAGCTCAAGCGTAGCGGAACACGTGAAGCGTACATTCTTTTATTACGTTCTGAAATAAACGGCGCAATAAAAGGCTCGCTCCTCGTGGCTGCATTATGGCCTCTTGCATTTTACCGCTTCTCAAGTCAAGCGAACGTGAAGGGGATGTTTCCTGCCTCTACGGCATACTGAAGTACTAAAATCTTCCTACTGCGGAGGCTCGTGTACGCGAAAACAAAGGCGCGTTTGTGTATTCCGGGTAATCCTAACGCCTCGGAGCGACGGCAGCACTGCTTTTCCCTCCATCGCATTCCCCGGCCACAATTTGCCCCCCCCCCCCCCCTGGAGTGTTAATACACATGGAAGGTCGCTTGTCGCCATGAAACACATCGGTCTCTACTTCAGTGTGCTTCCATGCTCATCCAACAAGATCAGGATTGGGGCGTGCTTAACGCTAAAGGGATCCACTCGAGCAAACGAGGACAGTGATGTAACGGCCGCGTTTTGTTCGGGGTTCAAATGAAGGATGATCGTATGTTTACATATACATACGCATTAAAAATTGTTCAACTAAATCCGAATACAACAAGGGAAGTTTACAAGGAGATTAGTAATTATTTGCTAGACTTAAAGTAGGGTTTGATTTCTTGTACACAAATAAAGCAAATGCGCACGTTTTGACTTTCAGCTGTTTTTAGAAGGACTGACAACTGGGCAAGTTGGTACGAATTCATGTGCGTGTGCGTGTGATTTTCGTAGTGATTTAGATTCTAATTCGAGCAAAAATATTCATTTATTTTCGTTACAAAAGAAGCCAATGATGCCATGACACACATAAGAAAACCAATTTGTGAACTGTACCGAATGCCATCGGTCTACCTTAGAAGACAGGAAAATATGTTGCAAAATAAAGTGCCCATTTTTCTCACTATATTTACATTATACTGAAGAATATGAGCATGATCTCATTCGAGTAATTTCTTTTATCAACATGTCTACTAAGTTGCAGAAACACATATTGTGAGCGCTGACTGTGTCGGTCATCATCTTCACTTGTGCATACAAATCATCGTGGTCATCATCATCGCGTTGGATCGCCGGTGTTCGGTTTTTGGTTCGCGCGCCTTTGCTGTAAATACAACAATCGTTCCGTCGTACCTGACGTCGTCTCACGATATATACGAACAAACAGCACCTATTGGACTTAAATGAAGACATGTTTGCTGCTAATATAGCAAGCAAGCATTCCCACTTTAAAAATTTTTTTATCTATAAACTCAGCGTGAGTTTACCTGGTAGTGGTTCCTGTGGCGATCATATGGTGAGCATACTGCTTGTGGTAAAAAAACGGTCTGAAGCACAAACATTAGCGTGAAAAGTTATTTTTAAATATATTGTAGACAGGAGCTCAAAGCAAAGCTTTATAATTTCCTTCTAGCAGGTATTCATCCAAGCTAAATACTTCCCTGACTTCGCAAAGGAGGCACAAGCTCACATCTGTAGTAACTGAAACTTTCACGATAACGTGGTTACAAGAATAACGTATATGTCATTGCTATCGTGTTTACAAAAACAACGAAAATTAGTCATTTTGTTATCACAGTTTCAAATTTATAAATTGTCTCGTTTGTACAAGTAAGAGGAAAACGCATGTGTTGCTTGGGGAGTTGCTGGCTCTGTAACGTTCGCGGTGTTTGTCTCAATCTGTTTGCTCCGATTACCCCGCTTGCCGTGTTATCTAATTTTCTTTTCTGTTTTGCCACCCTCCGATTGGCTACGAAGCGCTTAAAAGCGCGTCTTGGAATACGAGTATTCAGGCGTTCTTTGTTATCATCAAGAATTGCACTATTTAACGTAGGATGCCAAGGAAGGCATAAGACAAAGGCCACTTTATACGCTACTGCTCAGGTTACTTGGCTCTCTCAGTTCTTAACTGCACGCATAAAAGGTGAGCCAAAGCGGGGGGTTGCTGTCACATAACATAAGAAGTGCCGTTACACCTGTGGACCATGACTTTGGTAATGCAGCGTGTTGGCCAATCAACGTCGTCTACCAAACTCCTGTAAAACATTTATTGCGCTTGTTCGGGATATGATGTGAATAACATGACACAAGCAAAGACACCTGAAAACACTGTGTCGACGAAGCTCACCGCCATTGATGATAGCGAGTTGTTTAGTTCTTTAAGTACGTACTAGTGAGACAGGAGTACTCTACCTCGTAATCATAAAATGGAAAGTTTAACAAAGTACTTCATATTTTGTGTCGCTGATGAAGTAATTGAAAGAGCGTCCTGGTATATTGCCTTCCTCTGTCCGGCACCACGGCAATCGATACGTCATAGCCTTACTCACTGATATAGCCCTGAGTCATTCAAGGAGCGTGATCAGAAGTCTGAGCATTCGAGTAAGGATACCATGCATATCAACGCCCAGAATTCATATTACATATGATTGCAGCCTGCGCATACTGTTGATGTCCGTGCATTACGCATATTGCAAGAGCAACTCAAAACCTTCACTCAATACACAGAAGGTTAAGAAAAATTAGCAAACACTACTATTTCACATAATCTTGTAATTCTTTCGCTGCATTCGTTTCACCGCTTAACTGCGCGGAAAACTAGACGGCAAGCTCGATCGGCCTCGGAACGACTTTTTCGCCACAGCGGTAGCGGAACGCCGTTCTGCTTCGCCGAAAGCGAAAGTTTGGCTGCATTTGCATGTAAGCATCCGATCGCAAATTCAAAATGGCGGCCATAGAGTCGGCAGTAATTCTCACCGGCGCAATCCCGAACTACACCATGCCAGCCGACAAAACTTACAGCATCTGGAAGGACACATTCCCCGAAACCCTGATTTGTATGCAGATTGCCGAGGAGACAGAGATTAGCAGAATGTACAGGAGCAGTGCGTCGGCGTGCCCCGACATATCTTGCGTTTTCACAGTCGAGATGATGCACCTCCTCTAAAGAACAACTTGAAAGGTCAAAACAGTTTGTTTCTCCGTGTTCTGCGTGTATATCTGAAATCACATACGAAGTAAGAAGTTCTAAAAGGAGGCAAAGTGTAATGGGTTCGCTTGATTTGCTCACGAAGGGCAGAGTAGGTAGAAGAGTAGGTAGGGAAGAGAAGTGGCGAAGGTGACAGTGGCCCCGGCATAACAAATATGAATATCTTGAACAAGCGCGCAAAAATATTTCCGCCCACTTTGACGTGCTCGCTCTGCTGCTGCCTACCTAATTTGAATGTGGCTTCAGAGAGTTTACAAGATGCCCTGAGGTGGGATTCGAACCCGCGTATCCACGATCCGAAGGCAAGCGTCGTTAGCACTTGGCCATTCAGACACGCTAGCAGAGCACAGCATAACCTTGTATAGTATGGTGTAGCAAGGGGGTGGGAAAGAAGTGAGCGTGATGAGGAGAGATGTGATGGTGAGGAGGAGGAGGGAAACGAGAAAGGGAGAGAGTAAAGGATAACACAGGAAGAATGATAGAGAAATAGAAATGAGAAAGGGAAGAAAGACAGAAAGAGAAAAAGAGGAAGAGAAGGAATCAGAGAAAGAGAGAGAAAGAAATAGAGGGGGAGAAATATACAAAAAGAAAGAAGAAATGAGAAATAGAGAGAGAGAAAGAGAGACAGGAAGAAAGGGAACAAAGAGAAAGAAAGATAAAAAGAACGAGAAAGAGAAAGAAATAGACTGAGGGAGAAAGAAAGAAATAGAAATAAAGAGAGACAAAAAAGGCACAGAAAGAACAAAAAAAACGAGAGAAAAACAAAAGGAAGAAAGGAAGAGAAAAATAAACAGAAACAAAGAAGGCCGCCCAGTTCAGCACTTCCTTCAGGCTTGGGACCACTGGTGCCAAGCTGTCTTAATTTTTTTTTCTTAGTTGCTTAAAACCAACGGCACTAAACCAGAATCCCGCAAGAGTCAAGGTTTGAGGAAATTGTTAATGAGGCAGAGCCACATTGAAAATGATATTGAGTACATTTCTTCCGGGCTGCCTTGGAATCAAAGTAACTGTCTCATTTGCAGCTATTCTGTAATTCTCTTTGACATTATTTTCGTACGTTACTCCGCCAATAGTGGTCACATGACTCAAATGTGCCAGAATGCACCGACAGTCATGCAGCCGCAGCGAGTGCCCAGGTAAGCATGCGAACATGCTTAGCGTGTTGCACCTTCTGACTGAAGTGGTTGAACAAAAACTTGGACAGTTGCAGAATCACGAAGTAGTGAGCTTTGCTGCCGCGAAGCAGCAAATGTTTACAACCGCGGGACAAACTTTCAGTGCGTCTCCTTGGTTTTTGCGCTATACTGTGCCATACCTTGGGCAGGTACCTTAGTGAGCAAAAACTGCCACGCCGTGGCTACACAAACCAAAGGCTGTGGTGTTTTTTTTTCTTTATGTAAAAATGCAAGTCGAAAAAAAAAATAAGTGTGATTACTGCAGATGGTACCCTTGCCATAACACTCATAATAAATGTGGCGCGCTTAAGTTTACTTTCATTACGCCTGTCGCAAACACAGAGCTTTCCGCCGACGAATGCATTCCCTGAGAGATAAAAACGAAAGAAAATGCATAGTTTCCTGACACTGCAAAGTTGATCGCAAACATAATGAATAAAAGACCTGCCTGGATCTGAGGCGTTCTGTTCTATATATAGCCGGACCGTCCTGAACTGAAAAGCCCAATAAGTTCTAAAAGCACTCGCATAGGGATGTCTCCCTCATGTGACTCGATCGGAAACTACTTGCACTCTCTGAATTTCCAACGAGAGGATGAGAGATTGGGACAATTAGATTACCACATCTACTTTTTTTTTCTTTCAGTGTGGGGGCAATGCTTGAGGACGATCGTTTCGCTTTCACACGTCCTTGCATCCGTGGCCTACCTGACCGTCTAATTATTTCTAGTACTTCAAAGGCGGCTTCGGAAGAGCGCTGACACGAGTGTTATCCTGTTTTCATTAATGAGGTTTGAATATTACGTTTGAAGTGGGGTGGGAATGGCTAAAGCAAGGACGTTGAGGGCACGGTTGTGCCTGTGCTTTGATATCTCGAACGGAAAGCAAGGAAGCACTTCAGCTGCGCTCACATGCTTTCGCGGGCCTTTGGCATACACGGATCTCGAACCGGTCTGTTCAAGTCCAGGTCACTTGACTTCGAGTATCGGGTAGTTTCGTTTTTCTTATTTTGGTATTGCCAGTTCATTCTCTTTTTCGTTTGATGACACTGCGACTACACTGCGTCTTTTGCTACCCAGAAGGATTTCCTATTCGTGGCTTTCCTTTCCACTTGTCACAACGCTATGAAGGCTTTCTTAAAGGGCTCCACATCAGGTCGCATAAGAAATTGTAGTTAGACACTGGAAGTTGCTGTGTGCCCAATAATGAGCATTATACGACAAAAATGCTTAATATTGGTTCATTACGAGCTGAGAAAAAAAAAACAATATTTTGAAGCGGCGCGACACCATTGTGCGAGGATGCGAGCTTGAAACCCTTGCCACTCGACCCGTGTAGCCTTCGCAAGCCGAATTACTTTCCAGCCCTCTTCGCCATCAGAGCCTAGGATCACAAGACTCATACGCATCAACACGTCATTAGCACGCAAGGCCTGAGCCTTGCGTGCTCATGAGCATGCCTGAACCAGCCCGAGCACGCGAGCGAATTTGAAATTGCTTGAACGTAATATTTATATTTTTGCACAGTTTTCGAATATCTTAAACATAAGCAAAATTTTACGTTCAAGAATCCGTTCTCCTTCCTATTTGCGCTAGAGATGCTTCATTTGCGTTTATCATGACAGTTAAAAAAAAAATGGCGCAGACTTTCAACTCATAACTTAAACTGTATGTAACCTCCTTACCTATTGAATTCCTGGATTCAATTTGATGCTTCGTGAATTTGAAGTCACGCAAGAAAATTTGTTTCGCAAGGGAGACCGAATAAAAATAGTACTATGCATAATGTTACCAATCGCAGCTTGTTTCAAAGGGTATATATGTGTAGCCGTAGCAACCTACTGAGCATCCATGCGGGGCATGCGTATCCCTGAGTGTGTGTGTGTGTGTGTGTGTGTGTGTGTGTGTGTGTGTGTGTGTGTGTGTGTGTGTGTGTGTGCGTGTGTGCGTGTGTGCGTGTGTGTGTGATTCATAACAAGTATACCAGGTTGATACGCTTCCGAACTGCGCTCATCAAATCAGAAATTTCCTATAATAAGTTTCATACGTGCATACAAAAATCACGAGTTACCACTCTTATAGCGCATTTAACAATACTTCGGAGTTTAGTATCACTCCGTGGTAACCTAATAAAAGCACGATGCGTAAACATTAGCCAACTCAAGCAGGGAATGTCCCCAAAAACTCCGGGAAATTGGGATGGATTACGCGGAGAGCGCTATGCATAAGTAGATTCTTATGCAATGGCATGAAATTTGGAAATATCTTGAGGCAGTCTGGACTTGCGTCAAGATTACGAAGACGCACGGAAGCATAAAATAGTGTCCTTAATTCGTACCGTGGCGCTACCTAGGGCAACACATTATGCATTTTTCTGCGTCAGTAACAACATTCGCAGCGGTTCCACGCCGCCTACGGATTGTATCACGTTCGAACTAAGTTCTGCTACTTCGAATATATTACGCGCGTTCAACGGGTGTATATAACGTTTTCTCGATTGCGCTTCGGATAAGTGTCGGTGGCGCTCCGAGTAGACGCGTATTCCAGGAGCACATGTCAGCCTGATTCCTTGCAGTTCATATATGGGAAGTAGGGCGCTCGTACAAAGTAATGTATAATCGCAACAAGGCTGCTGGAAAAACGCAGCCAGTACTCACTCCTACATGTCATAGCCAGTAAAAATATATTAAACACGGCAGTTTTTCAAGGGAAGCTTCTATAACACGCAAATTTTGGTCGCGGCTCCGCATACGCGGGAAACGGCGCGCCTGCGAGCGTATGGAAATGCGCCCTTCGAAGGTGCGTCGGTCGCATGTGTATTTTTATACACTATTTTCCAATAATTTATGCTCGCTCCATCCTAGGCTTGTCGAAAATCAGCCATTTTGGGTATCACAGTATCATCTTTTATCCAAAACTTTTTGCATGAGAATACGCAAAATAATGGGCATAAAAATTACACCATCTCCCACTAAAGGGAACCATGAGGGGATGCGAAGCAGCATTGGGGGTGCACACCAAGGGGGGATCGGAGATCTCTGTTCGTTCCACGTTCGTTCTGGCGGTGTTGCGTCACAAAAGTGGGCGGTCCGCACCTCTCTTCCGCCGAGAGGAAGAGGACAGACAATCGCTAAGCGGTGAGCAGCGAGCTTTCCGGAAGTAGACGCGCATCGTTTCTCCTCGGCAAGGGGACCGTATATTTCTCGCCTTTCTCGCCTTCTAATATATCTAATATATACGGTTTCTCGCCTTCTAATATATACGGTTGTTACACGAAAAGTTATTGTTTTTATTCTCAAGCTCAAACAGTTTCTGAAACAGCAATACGTTTCAGTGCTGATATTTATTGGTGTTGCTTTTTCTAACCTGCTCGCTATGTGAAGTCGTGCACGCCAAAAAAAGAAAAGTAGCGGTTGGCGCAGTTTTTCAAAATGTCGTCGCACCGGAATGCCTGGCTTGGCTCCCGGGTGTCGGATCGTCAAAGGGAGCTTCTGCTGGCTTTTATGAAAGAGCACCCACAGATCGCTACGCCGTCGTGCCCACTGGGGCCGTCGTTCACCAGTGAGGACCGGGAGGACACGTGGCAGTAGCTGGTAGCGGTTTTGAACTAAGAAGTCGCTGCGCGTAAGACCACAGCCCAGTGGCAGGCCCGTTCATTTCGTTCGCACTGTTCGTTTCAAGAACCGAAAGCGACGCCGCACTCGCTCATGTCTTCAAACGCCTCACGCACCTCCAGCCGCAAGAGAAGCACACGTCGCAAGCGCCATTTTCTCAAAATCAGCTCTTGCGGCAGCCGCAACCACCGCATCATGCCATGCGAAGTCTTGTTCGATCGAGAGAACGCGTGCGAACGGTGTCGCGCTCCGTTCGTTTGTAGCAGACGACATGCTCGTTATGACGCGGTATGACGTCATCAAAAAATAATAGATCAAGCAAAAAGTAAAATGGCTACGCCCCTCGGAGACGTGGTTTTTTCCGGCTTCGGCCAATCGCGTGCGCCGCCAGAATGGACGTAGAACGAACGGCGCAGAACAGAAATCTCCGATCACCTCACAAGTTTCTGTTTACGTTCACTCGGCGTTTCCGCTAGTGTGTGCGGCTTGTATTTAGTGTTTGTGTTAGCATTACGTAGCGAGCCCTGCGCTGGTGCTGCTCCGCGACGATCTCGATATCGGCAGAGTTTGAAGTGCTGCTGCAAGTGGCGCCGACGTTGACGTTACAACTCATCTGAACGGGAGCGAAGCGAGAATGACGGAAGCCGACCGAGCGCACGCGCTTATATGAAATGGGGGAGGGAGAGGAGTGAGTGGGCTTACAGGCTGCAGCGAGGGGGAGGAGAGGAGAGAAGGCGACCGAACGCCTGCGTAAAGGAGGATAGTGGGAGAGAGCGTAGGCGCATGCGCAGTGGAGCGCGGTCGCCACCGGATCAAGCTCGCTCAAGATGCTTCGCATCTAAAAGAATGTTGCGTTGTGATGATGAGGAACTATTCAAACAAGTAATCATGCCTCGCCTATGCTGCGAAAGGCAGCGAAAGCGGAGAACTGACGTACAATATTCTGCTTCCTATCTTGGGCCACGTTTCGCTTGCAAAGCTAAAAACGAAATTCGAGTCGAGTTTATTTATTTGTTTACCCATTTATTTATTTTTATTTATTTATTTATTTATTTATTCAAGTATATCGAAGGTTCCAATTGCAATAATATGTGAGGGGGGTTGTACATCTTAATTCAAACAGCATAGAGCATATGTAAGTGAATCCAGAGAGAAATAAGTAGTAAAAAGTGAATGCAAAACATAAATCTATTTAACACAATAAACATATTAGATTGATATTGATTAGGAAGGAAACGACAGATGGAATGCTCAATAAAATTGCTGCTACTGGCAACAAAACCACGCTTGAGTAGAACATACAAATTAAACTAACAAGAGCGATATCTTGAGCACAAATTGAGACATCTTTATACAATGTCTCTGTGTTCGAAGCTCTGTGGAAGGAAAATCACAAAGACCAAGAAGAAAAACTATGAACAGATAATGTCAAGTTCTCGTTTGAACGCCTCAGAGTCGCGTATGTCAAACACTTGATCTGGAAGATCGTTCTAGTGTGCTATGGCATGGGGTAAAGCCGGTGAGTTGAAAGCCTTTGTTCGTGCGAACAGACGTTGCAAGCTTCGACTATCGTGAAGACGATGAGATATGGGATGCCCATGAGTAAGCGGTAGTGTAGATGTGTGAGGGCTTCAGAGTATTATATGAAGGAGCCTGATAAGTGCAATATTCATGCGTGACTCCAGTAATGGAAGTTTCGATGATGGAAGTCTCGATGGAAGCTTTTGATGGAAGCTTAGATTTCATATCAGACAGGCTTGGTGCTCGTCTGTAGTCGGCGACGATGAAACGAGCTGCACGATTTTGTATGAATTCGAGCGACTGAATCAGGTATGCTTGATGAGGTGACCCTACTGATGATGCAAATTCTTGTTGTGGACGAAGCAATGATAAGTAGGGTAGTCTTGGTGTAGTTCACAGTGCACCCCGAAGATTTTGTTTCAAGCATCAAAGTGTACGCGATGCCCTTGCGGTTATTTTTTCGATAAGGTTAGACCAACATAATTCTGGCGTCAGATGAATGCCTAGGTATCTGTACATAGATGTCTCATGTACAATATTATTACTAAGCGACTAACATAATGCCGAGTTTGTGCGTTTGCGACTAAAGCCAAGTAACTTAGATTTATTCGTATTAAGGGTCATCTGCCAAGATGAACACCAGTTAGTGATTCTGTGAAGGTCCTGCTGCAAGGTTATGTGGCAATATTAGAGGAAATCTTGCCGTAAACCATACAGTCGTCCACGAATAATCTGATGTTAGATGCAATTCCGCCGAGTAGGTCATTGATGAAAATTAAAAACAAGCCGCCTAAAACACCTTCCTGTGAGACTCCAGATGTGACGTCACTTAACTGGAAGTAATGGTTGCCTACGACTGTGAACTACTTGTGAGATGATAGGAAAATTTGAATCAACGATGTTGTTAACGAATGTTGATGTAAAGATGATAGTTTAGTTATGAGGCGGGTATGGGCTACGCGATCGAAGGCTTTAATGAAGTGGTGCATATACAATTGGTCTGGAAGCCGTCGTCCATATTCTGGTGTAGTTAGTTTGTGAATTTGATGAGCTGTGTTTCGCATGAAAGCCCTTTCCTGAAACCGCGCTGATTTGCAACAAAGAAGTCCTTATTTTCTAAAGACTGAGCAGTGTTAGAAGCGATAATGTGTTCGATCATTTTGCATGGCACACTTGTAAGTGATGTCGGTATGGAGTTAATGACACAGTGTTTACCTCCAGTCTTAAAGACAGGGATTATTTTTCCCACCTTCAAATCATCGGGCATTTGACCTGTTGATAAGGATTGTTCAAAACTGTAGGACAAGATGGTTCTGGAAATGCTGACAGTGTTTGTTTCAGAATTTTCGAGTTATAGCCGTCTATGCCGGAACTACTTGGTAATTTAACTGTTGTTCAACGATGAAATTCCTTGCTATGTAATTATTATAGGTGCCACGTAATAATAGTTTATTTCTGAATGCACTGGTATATTGGAATAGTCTTCTTTAGTATATACGGCCGCGACGTAATTATTCACCCTAACAGAGGCTCTTGTGCAAGAGGATTGCCTACTGTCTAATAACGCAATGGCATGACGGGTATTTGAAGAAGCAATTGTTCGCCAAAATTTCTGGGGTTGTTTTTAAAGTGGGATGGAAGATCATGCGAATAAAATCGATTTGCAGCATTACGCATGACATTACAATGTTTCCTTTCGAAATCCTTGTGTTTTCTTAGTGATGCTTCGGTACCGGTATTTCTGCTGTCTTTTGTACTGTGTTTTCTTTCCCTTGAAATACGTCGGATTTTTTATGTATTGGTCTTGCATCGGTTTCTACATAACGATAATGCTAAGGTCGAATATTCCCTATAAAGTACACACGAGCAAACATGATTCTTATAGATCATAATTTGCAGCTTTGTTTACCGGAACTGATTAAGACATACCATGTGAAGCAAGCTTCTTCTTTTATTTTGAGCTGAATACCACGATCGATACCGGTGAAAGCTAGCAAACAAAAACAGTCTTGCGCCATCTGCCACCGATGGCAGACACGGCCCCAATTTCGGGGCAAACATTCTCCACATGATCGTCTGAAAGAGCCAGGTCTTCTCACTGGGAAGTTGCAGCAGCGGGCGGAAGTTGGTCTGATCGATATTCGGTGGCTTTCAGGTCCTTGAAAGCACCGGATCCCGTTCTTGTCGGTATCGACCACACGGCGTTTATTTTAACGTCAGCTGGCGAAAGTTGCCGGATGTACGATCTCTTTCTCAGTACTGCCCTGTATACAGCCGCTCGGCAACATCTGTTATGAGACTTAGAAAAAGAACTTAGCTTCGAGTTCAGAGATGTATCGGTCTTAGGTGTCCAAGTTGGCGTTAGCCAAACGTTGCGTGTTTAATATAGTTATCTATGTACTCTTCTTATAAGCACGCAAATACTGTCCGTGTGCAGAAAAGCAGATATGACCAAAACACCGCATTAACCTCATAGCTATCCATTGTACTTGATTTTCATTTTGTCGTTCTTAAGATCGGCTAACTTTAGGTGGCACCCCCGCATATGAAAAAAAATTGCAGAAAGTTTGCGCTAAGTCACGCAAAGATAGGCACAAAAAGCTCGTCGATGCTCAAGTCTTCTGGCTAACGCCGGTTACATTTTTTTCTATCCATTTCTCTCTATCTCTTTCTTTGATTCTCTGTCTTTCTCTGGTTACCTTCTTTCTATCTTTTTTTTTCTATCTCTTTAGAACTTTATCTCTTCGTTTGATTTTCTGCTTTTGCTCCTTATCTTTTTGTCGATTTCTCTCTTTCTGTCCTTCTTTGGTTACTTTCTATCTTTTTTTGCTACCTCTTTATATCTTTCTCTCTCTTTTTTTGATTCTGTCTTTCTTCCTTTCTTTCTTTTTCTGCTCTTCTTCCTTTTCTTTCTGTCGATTTTTCTCTTTCTCTGGCTTTTAGAGCTGCACGTTTCCCTCTTTCATTCTCTGTCTTTCTCTCTTTCTTTCTACTTATGTCTTTATCTGCCTTCTTAATTTTTAGTGGAACATCGGTAAGTAGTGGGATTTGCCCAATTTCTATGGCATACACCCGTTCAGGATGATCATAGTTTTTTGTGGCCGTCATTTTTACCTCTAGCTTTAACCGCTTTGCTGTTAATATTCATGGCATTCACTGCGTCTTTCTTGTAACTCGATGACTTTCCTGTCATAAGTCCCAAATACTTGACGCAGAACCATTTATTTATTTATTTATTTATTTATTTATTTATTAAGACGACAACCTTAGATGCCTCATGAAACGCGAAAATTGACCGGCGTGAAAATTGACGCGAATGATGCGAAAATCATTATCATGTAATGACATCACCATATGAAGCCAACATGATGCCACAGGTCGCCAAAATTTGTGACATCACTAAGGCGTCATCATGACGTCACATGATAACGTCATCGCATGACATGGTAGTTCGGTCAACGGTGCGCTGATCACGGAGGCAGTGGAAAACCATTTTAGATCCAGAAAGCTTTCGGAGGGTGGCGAGGCAGGATCAATACATTGACTGAGAAGAAATATAAGATTCCCCTTCAAGTCGTCTAAGCTGAGTACATAAGGGAACCTGTGAGTTTATTTCTTTATCTATGGTACCCTCGAAGTAAATATACATTAGAGTCTCTAGAGGGGAGAGGTTATATAAAAAAGGTGAAAAATAAGATTATACAGAAATATAACAATATGTTGGTGTTTCACGTCCCAAAAGTAAGATATGATTATGAAAGAGCCGTAATGGAAGGGATCCAAACATTTCGACCACCTCGGGATGTTTAACGTGCACCTAAATGTAAGCACACGGGCCTCTATCTCCTCGGAAATGCGGCTGCTGCAGCCGGGATTTGATCCTGCGAGCTTTGGAACAGCAATCGAGCACCTTAATCACTAGGCCACTGCGCGCGGCTGATTATACAGAAAATGAACACTATAAGTAACAATGAGAAATTGCGTTAGCTCAATAATTACACTTCATAGCAAATATTCTTGCAATACTTAAGTAAATGTAGCCGAATACGTACACTGGCTTTCCGGCGCGTGCACACTTGAAGCGAGCGAACGAGCAGGCCGGCAGGTAAGCAAGGATATGCGCGCGCAGTGCGTGCTCTAGAGCTTCGCAAGCAGCCGTGAGAAGGCGCCTCGGCGCTGTCGGCCACGCGCTCCCGTGGTCCGCAATATTTTGACCGCCACTGTACATCGTGTCCAAATACTGTGCTTTTATGAAAAAATATTTATTTATTTATTTATTATTTGTTGGTTTCTTTATTTACTCATTTATGTATCAATTTATATGAATGTACCTTACTTAGCCACTTTGTCATTGAATAAGGGGGGCTTGACAAAAATTGGATAAACCAAACCTACATGAGATAAGCACAAGATAAATTGTGTAAAAACAGAGCATGTTAAACAAAGTATAAAGTACTCCAATAAAACTGCTATAAAAGGTGAATGATACAAGAACCACAAAAAAATATTTAACACCAAACAGTAAAATACAAGTTACAATCATGATAAAAAATGCATAATAATATAGTGCGCAATAAAATACATAAAGAAATACAAGTCATACAATGGATACCATGGGATACATTGAGACTTAACAAGGGGGGGGGGGGACTACAACATCTAAGCCATCGCACATTTAACTGCGGAAGCAACTAAAGGACCCCTGACAACACCAATTGCTACATATGATAAATTAGGCAGAACATGGTCTGCTGGTGATATGCGCATTAAGCGACTGCCGAAATTTCAGTGTGTGTTTTTCTGCAACAATGGTATCAGGTACGCTTTTTCACAAGCGTATAGGCACCGTGCAGACGTAACTCCACTGCCCGAGCGAAGGCGTCCCTAGCGGCAAGAAGCGCAGATTTGGCGGGATGCCCTCACGCGCTCGCAATGGGGTGAAATCGAGGAACGATGCCTGTTACGATGACTATACTTTTCGTGCCTTTCGTGCTTGGCCAGTGACCAGAGCGACGGTCCGTCCGCGCAATCAACGCGATCAGTCAGCCGCAGGTGGTGGACGATAAGAATAATATAGCATAAAACATCGCACCCCGATTGCACCCCTGCTCGCTCCACGCTCCCGTTGTGACGGCGCGAAGTATTTTCGCGGGAAGTTCGTTTTGTGTCGGTTGCGCTGTTCGTAGGAATACCGAACTCCAGGAATACTTGCTGCGTTGTTGGGTGCAATCACACCTACAGGAATTATCCGGGCACGCCTTTTTACCGGCTTCCATTTAGAGCATATGAATGAAGGGAATCGGCGTGAACGGAGGATCGCACTCGTTCGACGACAAAAGTGAGTTTTTTGAATAGATGGGGTAATTTTTTTTTCTGGGTGGTGCATTTGCCCATGATTGGTGATCTGCCGAGCAACACCTCTTCCACGACGCCGTGAACGTGCCCCGCTTATAGGAGGTCCTTGCCCTTTAGGTTAGCTCCTCGGAAGAAACTATCTATATCACGCAGCTCTCTGAATCCAAACGTAATAATTAGCATGCTTTGCAGTGTCATGGCAGCAAAACACGAGCGGCGACGACGAACTCGGCTGCACTGGTTAAGTCGGCGCAGCGAATGCAGTGTCATCGCTGTTCGATGGAAAGCGTTTTTTTCATTCAGCGGCCGTGACAGTGTAATTGCTGATATCGCCACTTTCAAGCTGCCGCTGAGTTCGCTGCCGCATTAACTTGAGGGTGATAAGCTGTGCTTGTTTAGTGAGCGAGACGACCCGCGTTACACTTGCGCAGTTTCGCTCAGCGGGCTAGTCACCTCCGTTGTCTTCCCCAGCTCATGCATTTTATGGTGCCACGTTCGCCTGAGGATACACGAGCTCTGGCGAAAAAAAGCACTCGCGCTAACGCTACGTTCTCTGTCAGCTGCTAACAATTTGACGTTTTTTGGAAGCAAACGGGAAAGAATACGCCTCAAGCGAAGCACCAAAACAGGGTGCACTGGCTTGCCACCGCCTGCGTCGTCTGCTCCCTTATCCCGCCAAATCTGCTGCCGTGGCCGCTTTGGCGCTGGAGGCAGCGCGCTCCAGTGGCGGCTCCTAACGTATGCACGGTGCCCATAGCACGCGGAAGCGCCGAAGAGTTGAATGCGTCTGAGTTACCGGAAAATCGTGTGAAGCTTAGATGATTGTGTATTCTACGAGATGTGTATATACAGGCCTAAGACATGATGATCGAACTAGTAGACGTATTTATAGAATAACGCAATAGGGCAATATTAGGACGGTCACTTAACAGCTCGAGGGAAAGGGAGAGTTTCATTTGCGTAACACAGTTTTGAGAAATGAAGCGAGCTGCTCGGTTTTGAATTCATTCTAATGAAGTAATTAAGTGCTTTTGAAGGGGGGACCAGATAGAAGAGGAAAACTCGAGTTGTGGGCGGGAAAACGTTTGAAAAGCAAGCTTGCGAATGGGGGAAGGCGAGTTTCGAAGGTTACGACGTAAGTACCCTAAGGACTCGGCTGCGTTGGTACACACGTTAGTAATATGGGTAGTCCACCAAAGGTTTGGTGTAAGGGTGGTCCTAGGTATTTAAAAGAAGAGGCCCCGGATAATGTGCTCCTGTGATAGCCCTGTATGAGAAAGCACTCGCTGTAAGGCCAACACTCCTATACCTACAGCCTCATGCGTAGAGTACAGACAAAACACATACAATAGTGGATACGCTATAAAAAAGACGAATCTTCTTATTTTTTCTTTTAAATATACAGCACGCCCTACCCTCGCTAATCATCAAGAACCTTCAATCTTTTCCCACGTAGAAAAAAGACTAGGCCAGCCATAAAAAAAAATGAGGGGGGCGGGGCGGGGGGGCTATCGTAATGTACGGTCCCCTAAGCGGCGTATGAATTATTTGCATTTGTCGCGGACTAAGTGTTCTGCTACGAGTTATTTCACGTTAAGATCTAAATACAAGTGTAAGTGTAAGAGAGCTTAGTCGTAAAAACGCTTCTTTGGGGAAAGCATTGCATGGAGTTGCTGATTACACGGAGCGTCCGAATGCTTTGCCGTTCGTGATTTATCCAGATATTCGTTTTACCAAGATCGTTCGCTTGATTACAGAGAAAGAACAAAAATAATAAGCGCTGTAATGGAAGATACCACTTCCTTGATTATTTAACCCTGTCGCACTAGTATTTATATGGGAATGGCACACATTCTTGGCAGCCGTTATGTGATGAATTTCAGTCGTTCTAAGAATGTAAATAATTCAAAAAGGATTAGTAGTAAAGTACATTATAACTGAAGTCTGGACAACGTGAAACGGGGAAAAATTAAGGAGCCCTTGCCTTGTCGGTAAAGTGGGGGCGAGCAAAGCTTGGCGTGTGCGCGCCTGACTCACTACTTTTCTTTTTTTTCTTTCACTCTATCTCACTCTGCAATGCTCCTTCCTTACTTTTTCCTTCGTTCATGCCGGGAATCGGACGTTCATCCATGTTCTTAGCAGCGCAACAATTCGGATACTACGGGCTACAAAGACGGTCATGCGTTCATATCTAGGCAGCAACGAAATGTGGCAGCGTAAAATGACAAGTGACTTCGATAAAAGATCAAATAGCCATATCAGGAGTGGCTGATTGCCGAGAAGCCCACAATCGAGAAAGTATCAATTATTGAAAAACAGCGCACAAAAATACGCATGTGACGAGCACTACTTCGAGGGCCGCATTTCTGTAAACTCGCCGGCTCCAGGTTTTATTGTTACAACGCCGCCGCCGCCACCGATATCTATAGCACAATGCAAGCTTCGCTTGAACATAACTCACTATAACTAACTATAACTCACTATAACATAATGTCACTATAACTCATTCCTCTCAATGGCAAAACTGCGACTTTTTGCGCCTCCAACGTTCTCGTCATCTACCAATCCTTCTTTCGTGGCGACAGAAACGGTGCGTGCCAACTTTGATGTATTTCATACACATTCCATATTGCTGTAGCCGAAAACATCAGCTACACGAGAGATTACCACACTGAGAAGAAGGCGCCGTAATTGGTTCGGAACAGTGCGTCAGTGTTGGTCCCTCGGTGCAACTAAATGAGACGTCAGACTACATGTCGACTGCAGGGAAGTTAGATTGGATGTCAAAATGAAATTTATACAATATTACGATGTCTAGTGAATGCAAGCGAACCGGCAGATGCCGAGTTTCGGCAGCAGAGAACAAGCCAAGCATGCAGCGCCAACGTTTTGGACGGGAATTTTCTACACCGTAAAAGGTAATCCTGCCTCGCTGCACCTATGTAATATCGCCGAGAAAACCTATTCTGGAGCGCAAACATAGCACCTGGCATTTGCAAAATGGTCACCTGCACGTTTGTGCCACACCGAGCTGCGCTTCAGAATGCGCGTAGCTGTGCGTGCTCGTGCGTAAAGCTTCGAAACAGCGCCAAATTGAACACTACGATAAAGGACACGAAAAAAGTAAACATGTGCAGTTAAGCAGACAACAACAGAGAAAAGAAATAAGCAAAGAAACAGTAAGGGACCACCCAACACGATCTATCGTATCTTTTATAAGGAATAATTCCACTGGCCAATATTATCAAGCTGCGCCAAATGCTAGGAAAGTGGCACGTCAATTAGATAGATAGATAGATAGATAGATAGATAGATAGATAGATAGATAGATAGATAGATAGATAGATAGATAGATAGATAGATAGATAGATAGATAGATAGATAGATAGATAGATAGATAGATAGATAGATAGATAGATAGATAGATAGATAGTGCCTTGTTTGGACAGCTCTTATGAATCTGACTGACATTTTAAAAAATGGCATGCCTGCCAAACCGTTTAGGTGGACGATACATCGTTGCAATTATCATCAGCTCACTGTAAATCTCTTAGGTCGGATAGTTTGACTGCAACAGAATCAATTAATAAGAAGTTTGAGTTCGTGGTGCAGTGTACTACTCTGCTTACACATTTGGGGGGACTAAATCAAGCTGTTACGTTTACCGACAAGGAGTAAGTAGTCGTGAGATTCATATGTGCTACCATGACAAAAACTTCAGCGTCGTTCAGACCATGGCATGAGATCTAAAACAATCACTTGTGCAGAGTTCAAGAGGTTCATGATCAGAATGTTCACAGGTGTTCTACTGCCACCGGAACCGCCTTAAGAGTGGATAACCAACAAAGGCCTGGTGGTCAGTGACGACGTCAAAGGGGTGGCCATACAGGTAAGAGCGCAATGATAATAAATGCAACTTGGCCTCTTTTCCGTTTTACATGCAGAACACGCATAACCAATAGTTTTCACCTCTTGAAGCTGTTATCTTCAGAAGATGAACCAGCAAAAATATAACAGCAAACACCCTTGTAGCGGTGGCGACACATTTGCCCGGCACTGCGAAAAGCTGATGTTCGGAGGCCCCAATGAGCTCCTGCTTGACGTTCTGAAAATTCTTTCATCTGCAAGTTTCCTTCAAATCTGCAAGCACGCGTCCTTGTAAAGGCGGCGAGTTTTGGCGCGCAGAACAGGGTCATTCATGAATGCGTCGGTACGAACCACCACTGGATGTTTGACCGCCATCTTGAATTTGCGCCCTGATGTTCAGGTGGAAGCGCAGGGTGAATACAGGCTCCGGTAAATCTGAATAACGTTCCTAAACTGTATTTCTCAACCAGCTTCTTGCGATGAGAGCAGAACTTTCGGGGGATTTTCTTGCCGCTTTTGCCGTTTGCGAGAATTATGGACTAGAGTTCAGGGTTATCAAGTGGAGTATTCTCTTCGAAATAGGAATATTCTCTAGGAAGTTTCTGTATATTGGTGTAAACCACTCGTTGAACACTCCAGCCCGATGAATAAGTGCTGCTGAACTGTCTCGGGGATTGCTGTTGAATGTCTTCAGAATCAGAATAACGATGTCACATTCTTTTCTCTCGTGTAAAGGTCCAACTTGAGGCTCTGCGTCCAGATATATACGTTTATTGAGGTGGCACACACGAAGTATTCATCATTAATGCACAGTGACAGTACTGGTAAACACGAGCGTTCTTAAATACGTTCTTTGAATGGCAAAAAATCAGAGTGTCAAGCTAGAGACGATTGCACACTTCTTCACAGTCTTCGGTAAAAAGGCCGGTGTGGAAGTCTTACTGTGCGTTGAAGACTTACACCTAAACTCGCGATTGTGAATTTTTCTGATGGGTACTAATGTTGCAACCTTTTCCCATTCTGTTCTTAGGAGGGTATGCCAGCTAGCCCGTATCTGAACACTTCTAGAGCTCCTTTCTCGTCGATCACGATAACCATGGTCACTGGCGTACAGAAATTGCGAGACAAAGAATATCCAATGTAGAGCCTGTAGCTGCAGTTGAACTAGAGTTGTTCGAAAGCCCCCAGTGAAGGACCTGATATCAGTGCATGCGTAAATACAACCTGTTCCTAATATATTGTCCTCCCAGCAATCCACAGAGCGTAAATATTAAGCGACGCCCAGCATAGGCATGGAAACCCAAATACACCAGTTATCGGGCATATACTGCAAATACTGCCGATGATCTCTTAACGACTGTAGCAACGAACGTCTGCAGGGTCGATCTCCATCTTCACAAGTTCTCAGCAGTAAGGCAGATGTAATCCCCCTAGCTGAATATCACACTACGTGGCTTCCAGTTTCGAAAGAGCAATCGACATTTTTACGCACAAGTGCCGCCTCATGGCGCCTTCCTCTGCACGCTGTCCCTTTGCCTTTTGCAGTGAAACTTACGAAAAAAAAGAACAAACAAAAGACATAAGAGAATAGATTTTACTTAGTCCAGCGATTGTAGTGCAGAACCTAAAAGAACAAAAAAAAAGTTTCAGCGGCGGAAGCTTAAGTTGGTTGAAATTACGAGAAAATATTTCGCTGGCAATGTGGAAGTGCTGAAGCGCACGCGAGCATAACGTGGGCGTCCAATGTACGCTGTCGCAAGAGGTGTAGCACATTCCGCGAATTGTTACATGCCTGCGTGTGCATCTATAGCGAGAATGTTCCCGGTGCATCTTATTTTCTCAAGCGTGACAGGCAATAGCGATCGATTTATGTGTACATTCTAGTGTGACATCCTTGCGACATCCCCGCTCTATTTCAATCTGCTGTTACGTTTACCTTGAACTGTGATAAGGCTCTGGTAATTAACTATAGCAAAGACACGTTACGCGTGAAAAAAAAATAATCTCAGAAACTCGATTAAAGCTGTACAATGATCACTACCCTCTCAATATTCCTGCTAGTCCAATCAAGCTGGCGAAATATTTCACGTCACCGTTGCAATATATAACGGGACCCGAGTGCGGTATCGCACTCGGGCGTTCATGAAACTTTTTCAGCACTGCGCAACACTCCGGGTTGAAATTCAACGAATCGTCCAGATTCGCGAGACGAGGGAGCGAACGAGGGTTAATTAGTGTCGTGGGAAACTACGCAGGTGTTTTATTATGCAATGCAGCTTGTGACGTGGGCAGGTGTATTGAGACATAAGCATGCAGCCAATGAATTTTAAAACACGGCTAACTCCAACGTATGTCAGTGGGAGGGATAGCCATGTCATCAACGTGCGCAGGAAAACGCTTAGCTCAAATGATTTCAGGATTTATCACTGTGTAGCGGATGCCCCAGACACTAGGTTGCCCATAGAGATATTTCAGCGCGAGATATACAAGCCGTACCTGCGTACAACAAGACATCTGAGATGCACGCAAATGTACCAAATTTTACTTATCATGCATAATTCTGATAATTAAACCTGAAAAAAGTTGTTAGTTGCAGATAAGCCTTGTGCGGCGTGTTGAAGTATTTAGGACAAAATAACTTGGAGGACTCTTTAGGTTCGCCTTCAAGAGCTGAACGCGATAGCGTAATCGGGCCCCGTGCGCATCGCCTTCAGGATTACTAACGTGTATTCGGTTACCGGTGCATGCCTCAAACGTGCCGTAAGAAAACGAACGACTATGCGCGTAACATTGGCCGTTTTAAAGTATCGTAGAATACCTACAGCTGTTAAGTGCCCACTACGCCATAATCGTTTCTTTTGCGAATCAGCGAAGGGCCCACTACCCGTCCATAAGGCAACACGCGAACCTACGCAGCTGTTCCCTTTGTTGATGTTTTTGCTTGGTGGGCCTTTAAGACACCCAGTCTTTGCGCGATTCACAAGCTTTGACGCCTGGCACGATTCTACGCTTCTGCCAGGCAGTATTATATGCATTAAGGAGACTCCTTCTACTACATGAAATTCATATAGTGTTTTTTTCCGAAGCTGTTTCAAGAAATAGCGTGGCTCTGTGGTAGAACGCCAGCTTGCCATACAGACGGCTGGGGTTCGATTCGAACTCAAAGGCAAATATTTTTATTATTTATTTTATTCGCATTTTCCTCAATTTTTAGGTCACGGAGAATATGATGATTTTTCGCTCACAACCAACGACGCCGTCACCGACGCCGACAACCGGAACTTCTGACAAACGTGCTATTTTAACGGTATCGCGTTAATACTAAATGTGCAAGCCGAAGCGAAGACGGAAACGTTGAACATCGAGCTTAGTGTCCATTGTCCAGTGTACGAGTGCTCGCGAATTCAATGAGTTTCTTTGTTACTTTCACTCACAAACTATGGTACATTAATGAAATAATCTGTAGCCGCATTTTCTTTTGTTACACTATACATGACCACCTTCTTTTCTTCTAGCAGAGCAGAGCTTAAGTCTGTAAAGCTAAGTTCATATTCTTATATGACGTATGTGCACTCACAATTGAACAATATTGGCCCGAATATAGCTTTAGCAAATCTTAGTTTTAATGAAACATTTTTCCCGAGACAAGAACCGTTATAGAAAGCTCTTGGCGTTCCAGTTTTAGACTTCTTCGTCAGACTGTGTTGTTTGCTTCTTTCAGCCGCACACTCGCAGCCCAAGCCGGGACATATAACTAAAAATCTTTTCTTATATAGCTCTTGTCGGTATGTCCCAACGCTGCTACGCAGCAAGGAGCTTCATCAAAATCCAATTTGACATCTGACCCCTTGTAGTAGGCTGCTACCGATAGAATTACCGTGTGGGTTTTTTAAGGGCGAAGCTCCTTATAGCATCACCTGGTCGGTCGTCGCTCCATGCGGCGTTGCCCCGCCGTCGCGTCTCCTCTATCATTCAATAGATGGCGCTGTCCCATAGAGATGCATGCAAACTGCAGTTGGGTGACGCTATACGAGATGGCGCTGTGCCATAGAGATGTGTGCAATATGTGTGAAAAAGAAAAAAAACAAAAAGAAAAAAGAAAAAGGAAAAAAAAGAAATAAAGAGTACAAAGAAGAAAGAAGGAAAAGAAAAAAAGAAAAACAAGAAGAAAAAAAGAGAAAAAAAAGGCAGCGGCACCCTGCACGCTAGATGACGTGCAGTAATCAAAGCAGCGTATCGCTTTGATTACTGCTGGGCGAAACCACTGAACATTTCACGCTGTAACCATGATTGCTTCAGGGGCTTCGCCCAAGCCCTTCATCATTCACCCGTGGAGCCACCTGGCTGAGCTAGCGGAACCCCCAGTCGCGTTCAGCTTCTGCCACTTTTGGACCACAATAAAGTTCTGACTCACTCACTCCCTTGTTATCGGTGTACCTTCTATACAGAATTATTTGATTGCTTCTTACGTGTGCCCCCTGAATCATGAAGTGCATGGTATTTTTCACAATCTGTTTCGCTGATTCAAAGATATTGGAATTGTAGCCAGCACGGCTGTGCCACGTGGTCGCTTTGTAGTCGATCTGATGTATTCTTCATTTTCCAAAAATATGCGATATTATAGAAATATATGTTTGCAGTCATCTTCATACCTATTGTACAGGGTGCTGGTGCGCTAAAGCAATTGAATAGACTATTTGTAGTCAATCGCAACGCGTAAGTAGGTTATAAATCGTTTTCTTGTTTCACACAAGCGTGGAGGCGGAGTATGCGCATATATCAAGACAAGTATTGCTCATTCTACCATACCTGAATTGTGTATTACTAGTCCGAACGTTGAGTGCCTTGCATTATTAGTTAATAATACTGTCATCATTATTGTGTACCGTCCACCATCTGGTTCCATTAGAGATTTTTACACATTCCTTGGAGAAACATTCGACTATTCTTTGACAAATAACCGGAAAGCTATTAACATTGGCGATATCAACATTAATTTACTCTCTAATCAAAAGTTGTCCGTCGATTTTCTTGACGTGATACACAGTCATGGATTTTAAAATTGCATAACCTCGCCGACGAGAATAACAGATAATTCAGAAACTCTTCTTGACGTTTGGTTGACGAATGACAGCATAGACAACATTTTCTTAGGCACCCTAACACTAGGGTTAAGTGATCATATGCCAATCTTTTGCATACTTCCTCGCTATTCAAAGTCCAATCCACAATGCACTCCGCCTACTTTTGTCAGGAAGATTGATGAGAAAAGCCTAACACATTTTTGAGATATTGCGTTCAACACTGATTGGACCAGCGTCATTGAAGAAAAAGACCCAAATATCTCATTTAAGTTGTTCATGGGTATCTTTACAGCGATAAATAATAAAGCCTTTCCAGAGCAACCATTCAGGAAACACAAGAAAAGCAGGAAACCATGGATTTCCCAGAGACTTTATAAAAGGATCGTCGAGAAAAACCGTTTATTTGCGCAATTCATACAAACAAAAGAGCCTAATTTGTTTGTTGAGTATAAGCAAATAAGAAATAAATTGGGAGCCGACATTAAAAAAGCAAGAAATGAATATTACTTAAATAAGTTCCAGACATGTCATTCCTCTAGGCAGACTTGGTCTATGTTAAACCAATTAATTGGCGGTAATAAAAATCGCATTGACACACCACACATGGAGGAGAAATTTTAGACGGTGTCGATTTAGCTGATAGAATCAATGCGCATTTTTTAACTGCATGCACACAAAAGGAACCACATGACTATTCCATAGATCCTGTGAGTTTCATGAAGGGAACGTATTCCAAATCTACATTTTTATCACCATGCAGTGACGAAGAAATATTTCATATCATACATTCTCTGAAGCTCAAGTGTGCCCCTGGTGCAGACAATATAATGACAAAGCCAGTTAAAGTAATCGCCGATATTATTGCTGGTCTCCCGGCACATATATGTAACGTTATGCTGACCACTGGATCTTTTCCTGATGACATGAAACTGGCCCAAGACAGTGTGATTTACAAAGGCGGTAACAGAGATGACCTAAATACCTATAGGCCCATCTCTGTGCTGTCAGTTTCTTCAAAAGTCGCTGAATACGTAATTAACAATCGTCTTTATAGTTACATTTCCGATAATAAGATTTTGGTTGATCAACAGCTTGGATTTAGAAAAAAAAAAACAAAAATTCAGAATCCGCCCTAATGGATATAAAAGAAAAAAAAATGCTAGACAACTTTGAGCATAAATTAATAACAGTAGGTATTTTTTTAGACCTGCGCAAGGCGTTTGATAGTAGCCCATGGCATACTTAAGAGAAAATTGCATTTTTACGGTATAAGAGGAGTTGCGTTGGACTTACTCAGTAACTACCTAAATAATCGCCAGCAATTCACGTTTGTTAATAATATTAAGTCAAACACAGGACTCATCTCAACTGGTGTACCACAAGGATCTATTCTTGGTCCCGTGCTATCTTTACTCTATATCAACGACATAGTTAACGTACAAGGTATTAAGGACATTGTGATTTATGCTGACAACACGAACGCATTTTTCGCTGGACAGGATTGCCAAGAATTACAGTATGCAGCAAACGCATGGTTATCCGAACTATCAATATGGCTACAAACAAATCGGTTGCAATTAAACGTCACAAAAACAAAGTAGGTATTGTCCAGACCAAAAAATAAAACCATTATTAACCAGTTTTGTTTGAAATATCGCGGGAACGAAGTTGCACGCGAATCAAAAATCAAATTTTTGGGGGTTGTATTTCAAGAGAATATGTCTTGGTCGGAACACATCAATTACTTATGCACTAAAGTTGCTCACTCAATAGGCACAATAAATAAATTACGTTATGCATTGCTGGTTAGAGCAAAGCTGTTATTGTACTACACGCTTGTTTATTCTCATTTTATATATTGCATACTTTTATGGGGAGCGACTACACAGACTAACGTAATGAAGCTTTCAGTACTCCAAAAAAGAGCTGTACGTGCTATCGAAAGTATTTCAAGTCGTGAAAGCACGAAAAATACATTTCGAAAACACAACCTGTTGGACATTTCACAAATATATCTGAAAAAACTATCAATTCATATACACCAACTTGTCAGAAATGATAAAAAGAGTTTTGAACAACGATATCTAAATGTCAACACATCATACGATTTTCGACATAAACACTATGACTTCCATACAACACGAACAAATTATGGCCTTGAGAAACTTTCGGTTATCATACCTCGTACCTTGAATGTTTATCCAAAAATTGATTTTCTGATAAGGGAATATTCAAACTGTAACATTCCTTCAAATGTGCTAAACAGTTTACTAATAGGAGAAATGTAGATAAGCTTATCTTGTCTTGTCTTGTTTATGTAATTTTGTCATGATCTTTTATGTCCAATAAATATATACCAGCTATTCATTGATGCCTTAAACTAGTGTTATGTACACGTGACTGATTAGAATGTACTTTATTTTGTATTTGTTATTGTTGCGTTTAGCATGTGAGATACTTTGATTCGAGGCAGTGACTTTACGCATTGTATAACTGTAACATTGTATTATATTGTACCATAACTGTGTAACACTCCTATGAAATTCATGCTGCAACATATGCCTACCGTAGGGAAGTTGGGCCCTCGTCAGGTGTACTAACACACCTTTAGCCCAATTTCCTCGGTATACAGTTTTCGCTATACACCGGAATAAAATTTGATTTGATTTGATTTGAACATAAGGGCGGTAATTCGGGCTAGTTCGCTGTTCATTATTGTGAAAAACAGCACCAAAACGCGGGACGAACACAGAGACGAACGAGCGCTGACTTCCAACTCTTTTATTCTGGCGACAGCTTATAGCACTTATAGCACTGACTAGGCGTGGTAAAATCAATGAACGATTAATTGATTAAAAGTATGTCGCAAACCGATTAATCGCCATCAATGTCCGTCTTTCCATTAATCGAATCAATCGATTAAAAACTGTTCGATTACTCGATTACGACCCCAAAAATCTTTAACTGAGGCACCTGCCCCTTGGCCTATGTACAGTTTGCCTCAAGATAATGGTACGCAATATACTATGTTCATTGTGCCCTGGAAAAACTGATCGTTGTGCTATTTTGACAGCACATATTGCTACTTTTTTGAGGTTAGGGTCAGTATACCACAAAAACATGGACAACCTATCAGGTGCAGAAAATCACGAACGTTAGCTCACTGAGGAATCTTTTCATATTGTGGAAAGAGCATCAAAATATGGAACAACTGCGGCTTTTCGTTTTTATACAGACACCCTGCACATGTATGAGCGCAGGTCTGAGCACCCAGGTCTCAGATGATTGGCAAATAGCATCGTTTAATTCAACCTGTATGATTCAGAACAACACTGTGGTGAGAGGGAGGCTTCTCTTTACGCCATCAGCTTTCAAACTCCCCAGTCATCTTCCACAGTGTAGAGTAGCATGCCAGTAACTCTCAAACAGTTAACGCCCCTGCTCTTCCCTTCCCCCTGTGACGTTTATCTCGGAATATTTCATCCAACTCGATGTCACTTTCTGTGCTAACCTTCATGCGAAAGCGTGGTATGAAGCACACGGCGCAGATGCTGCGTCACTTCTCGAAAGCTTAGAATAACAAATGGCTACATCGCGTGGACAGCGTGTGTCACATAGGAATCTTCACAATGGAGCAAATGGAATGTTTGGCGAGTAGCAAGTTATCCAATGACCCCAGTAATACCCAGTCTATTAGCTTAAAAAAGTAGGTTGCCTGTATTAGGTCGAGGTTTCCCAAATGCTCGTTCTGCCTTTTCTAAAAGCAGTAATTTTGCGCGAAAGCTGAAAACACTGTCGCGTGTTGCATTTCACATGACGACAAACCCCCTTACTCGAATGAAATATCAATCGCTAATTCTAGAATTTAGAAAGTCCAGTACGGATTACGATCAGGAGCAATACGGTTTTCATAATGCATACAAGGGATTCCACCAGACCAATAGACGCTCAGGCTCAATAAAGATTTCGATCTGAAACTTTGCCACTTCTCTTTAAATCCCTCGTCGGTGTTGGAAAAGCAATCGACATTACACAGACGAAAGAACGAGGAATGCGACGCGATTAAGTCTCTCTCTTTTCAGCGGACCCTTCACAAAACCCGTTTACCAAAAACATTGACTTTACTTTATTTAAGTGTTCTACGTTGCCACTTCATTTGCTGGTCTATTGCGCTAAAGAAAACTTTAATCGACTTGAGTACACCACCATTGCGAGCTCCATTGCACTCTTAGCTTCGAGCTGCTACTTGGCCGCGATTTTTCATTTATTTTTAGAACACTAAGCTTTTCCGCGGCTAAACCAGAGAATCAAAATAAGGTAAACACACAAAGATCGCCGTACGGGAGCATTAAAACTGATTACGAACTATTGCCGCCTGCCAAATACCTAAGATCCTTTCAGTGGATACTCTTAGCCCGATATTGCCGCCCTTTGTTCGGACTTCGTCTGGGCGTATTGAACAAAGAAGAAAGCGCCTGATCTGTTCTGGTCTTTTCTATTAGTCTTGCTGGCTGGAGGTTAACCGAGAATTCCGGGCCAGGTCAGCTCTGAAACTTTTTCTACCAAATTCGCCGTTTAGAGGACTGAGTTTTGTTCCCTGCTTTCTGAAGGTGCGGATAACGCCCTTGCTTCCACATGGGCTGGTAGTCCTCATTTGTGAACGCATAGTATGGCTATCAGTTTTAGTAGAGGAAAGAAATATGTAGACTGGTATCAGAAAATCTTGAATTCTGGTTTAACTGAGTGTTGGTGGAATTTGAATTTGTATCTTTCTGTTTTTAAAGGCTCTCATCTGTCCGTTCTTTCGTCGTTTTTCTTTCCTAGCCTTTGACATTTTGCACCCCCGATTGTCTTTTATTGATCGACACACGTTTTAAGTCAACGTTGTCGCACTCTGGTAATTAATACCATGCACGTGAAGAGACATGAGCCAAACGCAATAGCATATCTCTTATCCAAACTGGAATGCGCCATGCGAGGGGTGAGCGAAGTTCACCAAGCTCGAGACATTCTCAAATTCGCAAAACCTCGTACGAAAATATTTAATAAAGTACATACATTCTATGAAGTAAGAACAGATGTGTGATTGTGGTAAGAACATATAAAAACGACTCCTTAATTATTCAACGTAGCACAGCAATTGCATACCTATAGTCAGTATGAGGCAATGAAATTTCCACGCTCACTTCCTTGTTAGAAACATTCAACGCAGTTCTTCAAGCCTTATTTTTCGTATTTCAATACCGTATACAGAGATTCTAGTGTAATTCTACTGTTCTCGGTGAAATAAATGAACCACTTTGTTTCGTAAAGGAAAAAAAGCCAGGTGATCATTGATGTGCACTCAAGATGGCAAGTATGTGATTGCCCGTCTTCGTTTCATTCAAACAGTTTTGTATAGAAATGCTATCAAAATGCCATGTCCAACTATCATCTTATATCAATTTTACCTGCGTTTTCTAAAGGTTTGTAGACTATAATGCTGAAATGCCTGACCTCTTTTACTGATTCCTTCATCGTAAGTTCTGCACAGTGTGGTCTTTGCCGAAACAAGTTTGCAGAGGTCGCGGTGCTGGCCAAAAAGATCATTGCAAAAAATTTCGAACCCAGAATTATGGCACTAAATCTGATTCAGTGCGTTTGAAAAGCTTTAGACCTCATTCCAAATAAGTTCTGCGGAATACCGCATGGTAGCGGAAGGGTTAAGAAAGAGAAAATTCGTATAAATTTCCTTGTGGCTTCGTGCTACAAACGGGTGGTTGTCAACCTTGCGGGATTCAGCAGAATTGATGTGCAAATGTGTCTATGTGCTTTGAGTTGTCGATGACTTCTTCCTAACGCCGCCAATTGCTAGATTCCTGGTTAGCTGAATTGGTAGAGCGACCGGCCCGGAAAGGCGTTGGTCCCGGTTTCGAAGCCTGGACCAGGACGAATTGCTCGGCAACTGAGAGGCTTTATTTCTGAGAAATCCGCATAGATTTCCGTACGGTATCGTGCTACAAACGGGTGGCTGCCAATGTTCCCTTTCTTTGGATATCATTATAACAACAATCTGGTTCAAAACGTGGCCCACTTTGGCATCATAGCCATCACTCACAAATTGTCTAGTGGTATTTGCTGCACCGTATGCAATTTCCTTCATAAGATGGAACCATTCCTCAATAAAATCAATTAAGACAAGTGTCCCACAAAAAAGAATCCTGGAAACGTCTCTGTTCGTAGTTTAGATCAATGAGATTGTGCATATTGATGAAACAGCCCATTATCCCTTCGCGACACAGGCGTCCTCGTTTGGGGACACGCACTTCAGAGGCGCGTCCCACGCCGCGTGTTTCTTCAAATATCCATGATACTCAGTGTGCACATGCGTGCACGCTTCCTAATTGGATAAATGGCGGTCATTTAACTTCATTGTCCTGCGTATTGCTGCAGAGGATCACTTTGCTGGAGACACTATCGTGTTAGACGATCGTTCGACGTGCCGCGTTCCAGGACCAACGTCAAGAGTTTTTTTCTCCGCTCGAAATGAATACAACCAAAAAAGAAGGTGTGCATGCTCTTCGGGCATAATAGTTTATTCTTTTTATGCAAGTATTGAAGCTGTCTGATGGCAGAATAATTAGATAATTAGTTACACGCGAATTAACGTCAATTATTCAAACTCACAAAAAGCAACGCATTCGTTCGTTTTCTTTCCTGGAATGTAATACTGAGTGCCTTCGAATCATGCCATGCGAATTTGACGCTTTTGCAGACAGTGAATCATGATGCGTGTCTGAAGGGGTTATGTAATTTAGGCTTATGGCATGACTTTTATTATTTTACTTTTTATGCATATCTCCCACCGATCTAGGTACCCCGGTCAATAATACGCTTTCTGAAATTAATGTATTGGCTTAATTAAACTCCTTAAAGCTAAACATTAACAATTCGAAGGCTATGTTATTTACCCACCACAAAATACGTGCCAAATTGGCCCACCATTTTAATAATTAATATTGCAGGGTACCTTGTCGTCCACTCCAAAAAAGGGTCCTCGTTGAGATCAGTTAAAACGATTTAATACTACAAGAAAACTTCAAAGACGTTACGGTGACAAGAGCAAAGATAACAGCAACTTCCACGAACAACTTCTACGCCGATAACGCTATCTCTGGCCCCGGCGGACCGCACGCCGCGAACACAAGCACACTTCACGAACGTTCGCCAACCACTCCCCCATGTCCGCTCGCTGTGCTTGCTTACAAAGCATTTCCACATCCGGGAACATGTGCAGTGGCCGTCGTTGCTGGTTAACATCCCCGCTGGAGTAGAAAATAGTAAGGGTGGTCACCGGCGTTACCCACACTATGAAATTGAGTTGGTAAAAAAGCTTCAGATACCTGGGCACGTATTTTTCACGTCAATAATGAACTATCTAGGACGAACAGCATTATGCGCCGCTACTGTTAATAGTTTCCTACCTCTCTTAACCTACTCATATATGCTTCTTTTATTTTCTTATTTATTAGATCAGGTGTCGCATGGTTGGACAACAGCTGTAATCATTAGCATATATATCGTCTCGCAAAAAAAGAAAAGATGCATGCGCTTTATGCCTAGCTCGTAAAGTGTCATATTCGTGCCTCACTGCAGGCTTATTTAAAGAGGCCCTGCAATACTTTTCCAAGTCATGCTCTAATGCCTTCACTAAAAGAGCTCATTGCCTCCCGAATCGAATGCGGCAAAAAGGTTTAAAATCCTTCAAGTACGACCGGAGTTACAGGGACTTGTCGCACACTTCAAGCGAGTTCTCTCTCCTCTCGTACAAGCGAGCGCGCTAAAGGCTACAGAGATAGGGGGATGACAGGGGGGCAAGAAGAAGCGTCCCTTCGACAGCGGCCGTCAATGATTTTGAGCATTTTTTCTTGCATTTTTTTTTTGAACGCGCGGCTTACTGTTAGCGTGATCGAGAGCGCGCGCGTGGGCCCGTGGCGGCATCCAGCGGCGGCCACGGCAACTGTGCGCGCTCTCGATGCTCAAATGAGCCAACGGCCGTGGACTTTGAGTATATGACACAGTAATTTGAGTATATGAGATCATTTGTAGAGAGAAGAGGCGGTGATTTCCAGCTGACTGTGAGAATCCATTGCAAATTTCAGGTCACGTGTTGCGCAATCATGTTTTGCTCGCGTGTTCTCGGGGACATCGACCCCCGATCGACAGCGTTTTCTGATCACGTTCAAAATGTGTTGCATGGCCCCTTTAAGAAGCCGACATCATTCTGGTTACAATAATAAATGATTACAAACATTTGCGTTTATGGATACTCGGTTTTTTTATAAAAAAGGCATTAAGCCAAAAGCAGCCTAACAAGGTAGCAGAAAAGCTGCCTTGCTTACGATGTCTGCCATCCTGAAGTGTGGTACCGATGTCGCCAAACATAAAACACATTTGCAACGCGCATTATAGTGAAGGAAAATAACATTACCTATCTGCTAAATCAACAAAATAACTGCGTTTAGTAATTATATCATGACGTCTTACAGTTACCACATTTTGTTTCTTTTTGCCTCCTTTATAATCCTCGTTTCGTAACGACGTTCTGCAACTCATACGTGCGTTTTTTTCTTGGTAAGCGCCACAGCCTTCGCCGCACGCTTTTATGCTGTCCTGTGTAACAGACAGTAAGAGCACCCGAAGCTGCTCTCAGAGCTCCCACCTTTCCTTCTCGCAGCTTTTGCTTTCTTGTTCGAGAATAAAACTTCAATTTCAGTAATCGCCAGCAGCTGTTACTCGCCACCTTGTGTTTCATAAATTGTCAAAAAGACTAACTTCTGCAATATCCTAGAGAGATGCAAATGATCACAACAAACTACATAATGCCAATATATTCCTTAGTTTCTAGAGTATCCATAAATTTAGGTATAGTGAATTAGGAAAGCTTTTCGAGATAGAGTAGTATTCCTGGATGGATGGATGAATAACCTTATTCAGGTTTCGGTGCACGCGATTAGCGCGCAGCGGGCCGCTCCCACGTCGGGACAGAGAGGCCTTGCCCCTCCACGGCGTCGCGGGCCCGATGGACATCCAAGAGCTGTGCTTCAAGGTCCGAGCTGCGTAGAGCTTGTTCCCACTCTTTCCTGGTGGTCCTGGCCACCGGTGCCTGGGGGCTACCCCAGGCACCCTATTCCTGCTAATGCTGAAATAAGAAAATCAATGTAAATATTGTGAGGATATTCCTTGAGCAATAACAGTGGTAATGTAGGTCGACTAAGGCTATGTAAAAGTTCGACAGATCCCACGTACCGTGGGAATCGATGTTATGCGAAGCATGGCATGGTGTCTGTGGCGTAATTTTTCACATTAAGCGAAGTGTTACGGAATGACGCCAGAGAAATGTGGAAGTGGTATGCGCACACTCATATGTTGAAGAGCCTCATATGTATTATATAGCCAGTTGTTTACAGTTGCTTATCGATGCTGCACTGCTAGTCAGCGATAGTTACATTGTGACGCACCACAGATGCAATCCGAAAGCTCTGCGCGTGCGCGAAAGCGGGGGCGGCGGTGTTCTGGCCGTGGATGCTCCCAGTTGCGATAAGAGCTGTGGCGCCGCTCGACGTTGCTTTGGAAGCCTATTACTTGTCCTTTATGACGGAGAACGCACGCACGTTTCACGAACCCGTGTGCATGTGCAGAAGGGGTTATCGACAGTTCTTGAACTAGGTCATCATCACCCTGATCAGTGAGCACCAGCAGCTGGACCGGACTTGTTAATCGGATCCGTTCGTGATCGCGGCTATGAGGAGTCTAAGGGTAGTGAAGTGCGAGGTATAGTGCAGCTGGTGGAAATGCATGCCTCTTACAATGAAATGATCTATGACGCCTCCTATCCTGCACGTGGCAGCAGGGTCTTATGATGCCCTGTCCACATTCAAGCCTCTTTCACGCAGTATAAAGACCAGGCGTTGTTGGGTCTCGATAAATCGATGTTGAAGTCACCGGTAATGATGAGAGGTCTGGTTCTCTCAGCAGATTTATTGTAGGAAGCATTGACCACGGTTTTACAGCGAAAGTTGTTATGAGATCACAACAAGGGTCGTTTTTGGCGCCGTAGTTGTCCGCCGCCGCCGCCGGTGTCCGTAACCACTATCGCTCGAAATAAGAAAAAAAAAACAAAATAAGAAAAATTTCCAAGATGGGACGAGGTTCCAACCTGGGACCTCTGCATGGGAGCCCAGTGTTCTACCTCGGAGCCATACCGGTGCCTCAAACTGCGTTGCAAAAAGACCGTATGCAGGCTTCATGTCGCGAAGGAACCACGTTAACACATGCAATGTAGCGTGATAGAAGAGCAAAATAACAACCGAACGTCACACAACGCGAATTTTGTAACCAGGCGTCACACAATGCGAATCGCGCAACGTGTGGGTTGTTGAATGCTTCCAACTCATTACAAAGGGCTATCCCATAATTCTTCATCGTCATCAGCCGCAGCCTCAACAAACTGCACAGAATGTCCTAAAGGTGTTTAGCGGGTACCAAGGTTCTCTGCGGAATGACGAAAAATGAAATAGTGGCTGCTTCCCTACTTCAAAAATTATGATCATTTATAGCGTAGTGGGTTCCTCGCAAGTGCACTCCTATAGGTTGCCAAGGAAGCCCATATGGCTCCCATGATGCATTTCCTCAGAGTCTCAATAAAGTTCTTTCCCTGTCTCTCTCTTTCTCACGTTGACCTGTGTTATATAGCGTGGTGGGAGAGTAAAGTAACGACCGGGCGTCACACGATGTGAATTGCGGGTCGTTTAGAGCTTCCAACGCATTACAAATGGCTCAACCATTATTCTTCATCGTCATCAACCGTCGCATCAACAAACTTCGCGTAATGCCTTACATGTGGTAGCTCGTTTCTCCGAAGAATGACGAATCATATCGTGATGGGTGCTTCCCAACTTCACAAAAATTATGATTTGTGGCGTAGTGGCTAAGCTGCTAATGTACTTGTATTAGTAGCCACAAGAGAGTTTATAACGGGCTCTTGAAATACCGCTCTTCTAGCTTTCGCTGTGACTGTGCTGCGCTTTCCGCGCAGGCCTGGCGTTTTTTTTTTTTTTTTTTTGCATAATCCACGTGGTCCACGTTGCGGACCACGTGGACGAGTGGATGGCAGTTGAGCGTCTTCCAGGGGTTTTCTGTCTTCAGCTTCCTTACTTTCCTTGCGTCCGCCGCGGTGGTGTAGGGGTTACGGTGCTAGGTTGCTGACTGGAAGGTCGCGGGCTCGATCCCGACAACAGTGGTCGCATTTCGATGGAGGCAAAATGCTAGATACCCGTGTACTGCGCGATCTCGGTACACGTTATAGAATACCCGATGGTCAAAATTTCCGGAGCCCTTCGGTACGGCGTCTCTCATAATCGTATCGTGGTTCTGGGATGTAAAACGCCAACACCTATTATTATTATCACTTTGCTTGCGTGTCATTGCGTGTGTTCGCGGTTACTGTGCTGGTTTGTGTGTCGTTGAATTTCGTCCAATTGATATGCGACTGCTATAAACAGGAATTGAACCCGCATCCTCGACCTTAGAAACGTCATATCTTACACTGAAGGTTACCACGGCGGGTAAATAAACGTTTTTTTTCCTTCTACTGCAGGCATACATCTGCGTAATTGGAACACTACTTACTAGCACTCCAATTCAATGTAATTTAGTTTTGAGGAGAGCATGGTTATGGTACAGTATAATGATTCAAGTTATTTTAGAGAACATTATTTTGTAGTGTGTCGTTCCTAAACTAAATAAACTCAAATCCGAACATGTACGTGCTAAATTACACCGAAGAATAATTTGTGTGCGATAGACAAGCGCCTGCATCCGTTGCACGGATAACTGCACAACACACATGTACAGCCTGTTTGTAACTACAGGACAAATATTCAGCACGTGATGAATTTAACAAATATATCGAAAGTTCTAACCGTAAGGCTAAAATATAGTCAATACTTTTATGAACCAGAGAGAATTGCAGTCGTACCTGCCTGAGATACTGCTCTGGTGCAACGAGGACCATTTAGTAAGAGAAAACTATAAAAAAGAAAACAGAAGGAAGCAAATTGGTTTACTGTAAATGTATAAGACAGTCACTTAATTAAAAGTTAACGGCAACAAGCACAGAGACAGGGCAATCGGTAATAGGAGGAAAGTTTGTTTGAAAGTCAACTACCGATACGAAGCATTAGTCATTGGCGCAGTGCTTGGTTACACTGACGCTCATTGCACGAGTCGTTAGCAGCTTCCTGTGCATTACCAAACCGCTGTGTGCTTGACTGGTCTGCGGAAATACTCCGAGCTGCTGGCTGTAAGTACGTACAGGCACAGCAACAGCTCGAGCGTCTCTCGTTTGGAGTCGCTAACGAGCACTGCGTTGCGGAATATTGTTCGAATGCGTTGGCAGTGGCAGTACAGTCGCAGCAGTTGCCTACATCGAGGAAGTCGAGGCGTCGCACGTTTGCATGTGTCAGCACGCAATCGAAAGGCAACAACGAACTCGCGCAGCGCTGCACAGTAAATCTTTCACCGACTATCCGCAGCTGTTCCTCTTGCGCATTGCGGATTCCGGAACTTTGTGGAGTAAGTTCCGAGAGTTGCAGAGTCGGAGTGAAGGGCCACAAGTTGGTGTTACCACGGAAAGCCACGTCTGAGGAACGTTGCACACAACTCATGGAACCAACGGACAATTAAGCCAAGGGAAGCATAGGTGACAATATTTGTAGGTATTTTAATTGTAGAGCAAATATTTCACCCTAATTGAAAGGAACTAAAGTGGACGAAAAATCACTCTTTCCATTGGGAGGTCTCACCAAATGAAAAGGTGGTTTTCGACCGCTTCAATTCATTTCAATTTTTGTCCCAATCAGTACTCTACAGTAAAATCAGCAATTATTTTCCAATTTACTTTCCCTGCCCTTACTGTCCATTCGATTCAGTTGGTTGTGTCGAACACATTAACAAGGCTCTCGGCAAAATTCCCATTCTTTCAATAATTCACTGCAGTAGGCAGCACTTCAAGTAGGCACAAATGCACACTCATCCGTCAACAGTGATTGATTATACATATGGAAGTATGATGGAAGTGAATTATGAAGGTCTTTTTTTTTATGGGACACAACTTTAATGAAAACGAGCCGATAATGAAGCCAAGGAAGTTTTAGTTTCATAATGAAGCCTTTGCTTCAGCCTGCCTCGATTTTTATTAAGGATGTGTCAAACCCTGTGTATTGGTTTTCTATGCTTTGTATTCGCTATATCTAAGCATGGTAAACGAGGCTAAACATACGGCATTCTATGGTTGAACATCAACGTGCATGCGTTCAATTCAATACTTGCGCGCGAACGTTGTAAATTTTTCCTTTTAATAAACGTTTAAAATAACTGAAAGCGCATAACATGCATTCTTTTCGCTCTCCATTCTGTATTTCATGCAGATAGTGCCAGTACTGTAAATTAATTAATTAGTTATTACCCAGCTACAAGATGAGCCCGAGACCCTTGCTTCCATGGTTCTGAAGATCTAGTTGATTCCTTGCGAACTGCTCCGCTCCTTTTTTCAGTGAAGTTGCCAATGTCGCTATTACGTCTTCATGGTCACATGCCGATGGTTTTTTTTTTTCAAGCAACTCTTTATGATCTTGCTATGTCAGGTATAACCTGAGTCCTCACATAAACGTTTCTTCACCTGGTTGGACCGTTTTCTTTTTGGAGATATGTACCAAATAGCCCGCCTTCCCCTGCTTGTTTTTTTTATAACCCTGAAAATTACAAGCCTGTGCTGACTGTGCATTGTCTTGCCTATCGCCTCGTGTTACATTATTAAACAGCACTTTGTCACGTGTATAGGGAACTATTCGTTACTTATAGGACACTCGTTACCTTTTAATCACTACAGGGTGGAGTAAGTACGTGTGCCTATTTTGCATTTGTCACAACACATATATAATTGCTCTACCTCTGTCTTTCCTTACGTCATGAAATCCGATTTTGAGCAAACACGTTTTTGAAGTTTCCGTGCATAAAGGGCTGGCTGGAAATACATTTGAGAAATATTAATCAAAAACCACAGTCATCTGTCTATAAGTGCCTTTCCAGTTTATTTGTAGCGGCTTAAGTCATGAGATAGCCAACAGCTTTTCAAAGCTCTGCGTATATTTTGCACGTTGAAGCTTTCAGGCATTATTTGAGGCGGCATTTGTGAGTCAGAATCGAGGAGCCATTAGGCGCACGAAAAGCGCGCGAAATACATCAAAATGATGGAATAAAACAAAGGTGCCGTCGGATCGGGCTCCTTTAACAGAGAAGCTTCTATTAGTCGTCCCTTCGCAGGCTGCGGCGGTGGGACGCTGGACACGTGACCTTGTGGTGTGGTGAGAGTGAGGCTCGGCAGGAAGGTGGAGAGCTGCGCCATGTCGAGAGAGGCCTGGCGGAAAGGGGCAAATGCAGTGCATTGCCGAAAGGGACGAGTGTGATACTTTGTGAGAAGTAGGTAATTAATGGGAGGCGCGTCATGATGCGCAAGGGTGGGGCAGGGCGGAATGGGCGATCCAATGAGAGTTGCGCCAAGAGGGCCGTGGGTGAGGCTCAGAGGAAAGCGCGTCTGAACCCAGCTGTTTTGCGAGGGTAGGCCAGTGAGGGGCTTAGTGGGGTATAAAGGCGGGTGTCGGTTGCTCAGGAGTTCGCTCTTCCAGAATACCCTAGACTACTCTTACTGCCGAGGAAGAAGCCGCAAACGTAGTCAATAGCAAGGCCTGATGAAGCCTTGCATGATCAAGTCGGCCTAATACCCTGATGAGTGGGGCATCATCTTCGCTGTTTCGACGGCTTTCACGGAGTGGAGCAGGCAGGATATCTTTACAACTAATATGAATTTATATTACTCAGTTTCGTTGGATTAGTTCATTCACAAGACAATTTCATTGCTATTGTTATTCTCAATACTATCACAGCGAAGAGAAGAAAACATCTTCATAGTGGAAAACTATCTCGCAAGGACGACGGGAAGCCACGCCTATGGCACACACATAAAATGGAAACCCTTCTATAAAATATCAAGTTGCAGTACAATAACGTGTTTTTAGTAAAAACAGCATAAGTGACAGATTGCAGCACAATGAATTGCTTGCCGTAAATGAGGCCAGTCAAATACAGTTTCTCTGTACATTACATAATTCTGCACATGAGTGGTTAAATGGAAACACTTCATTCATCTGTTGAAAATGTTCAAACGAATAGTACTTCATGTAATGTGAAATAAAACTTGCTTTCCTGAAAAAAAAAAACCAAGGTAAGGAAAACCATTCTACCATTCTTTCATATCGCGTGACCCGCAGGAACATGAAAGCAGCATTAGCGATTAGCCGGCTCTCGAGGGTACATTTAGCGTCTCACGAACATGAGGCACCGAAAAACACGGGCGTGGGGGAGGGCGCAAGTGAGAAATGAACTCAGGTATGGTAGAGGGAAGCATATAGCGCGCGTGGAACCCATTTGCAGGCGAGCTATATCTGCAGCCACTAATATTTCACGAAGCGGGATGATGACTCTCCATTGATCCTGTCTTTACATCGCGGAAGTAGGAAAGCGATTCGGTGTTTCCTTCCACAATGATGGCACGACTGTTATCGCCTAAGCTGCGCCGTGTCGCCCTCTGGCATTTTCTTAGACGACCGGAGCGCATTAGAGAAGCGCAATGGTCCGTTGCTGTTACCAATATCGGTGCAGACATCAGAATGAATTTCTGCGTTGAACAGTTCTTACTGCTTCTATACTGCGATTTCTCCTCACAGCTTAAACAGTATAGATAGTCATGCATGAATCATTGCGTGAGGTATGGATGTCCTTACTCCTTCATCCGGCCTACCCCATTTAATGACCATGTGCACACAGCCTTGTAAGGCAAATGGCAAACTCGTAAGCTCTTCTCAGTTGTTACTGATATTTCGCTTTGGAGACACGAGAATCTTTTAACGGTCACGAAAGATAACCCACCAGCACTAAACGAATAGAAACGATAAGTAGTGACGTACCATAAGGAAGCCTGACGCGGATGAGAACTCGAAAAAGGCAATGAAATAGTGTTTTGCTTATTTTGTGTTATCCTCTTTCACGTGGGCAACGTTAAGTTCGAGTCCTCTCCAAAGAAAGAAGTGCCAGTAGATTCATCCCGCCCTCTAGAACCGAATAGGTGTGTGAACAATATTCTAATGAATCACAGGGCTTCGCTGAAGGATCAGCCTTCGTCAAATTTGCGCTTGCATTGCAAAGTTTGCAAATGTCACCCGTTGCTGCATGAAACAAAGGTGCTGTCTCGTCATAAAGATAGGAAAGAGCAAGAAGTCGCTCAGGTATTTTATATCCACAAGTATGGCAGCATGTGCGTTGCCAGGCCTTCGGTACCTTACACAAACTAGAGATAGATTATCTAACCGCCAACCTCTAATCGTTCAAGTGGTTTTTCCTGTTATTCATATATGTATTTCCTTCAATAAAATTTCATTTGCTAGTCTGCGCTTGTGCGTGTGTCTTCCCTGTCCCTGTTTAGTTGGCGCAGTTTTTCGTAGAAATGAATATGCGGCGAAGTTTGATTTCGCAACATGTCGAAGTCATTCCTGCTTGGCGTGACGCTCATTTTGTTCCACTTTGTGTTGTTCTGTTGACTGTAGTTTAGGAACCATGTTGGCGAATACCGTGACGCACCTGGCACACAACCAGCCTAAAGGGGTTCACAAAGGCACGCTGGTTTTGTGTGCCAACTATTTCGTGTACGCTGCCTCCCCTTGGACGCGCACATGGGAGTGCCCAAGGATACGCGGATGCCCAGCCAGGCATAAGAACGCGCGTGCCACACGAGGTTATCCCTTCCGGTGCCCTCACTCTCCAATCGGCGTAGCTGTCCTCCGTCACGGCGTGTTGCCCTTCCAGCAGCGGCCATCGTCCCTCCTGCGTCGGCTTATGCCATCTTCCTGCTCCTACACTCCCCAGCTACGGACGAAGCAGCCCAGGCTGAGACACTATCGCAGTGGTGACTGTTTCCCCTCCTTGACTGTTTGCCATTATTGCACTCCTCTCATGCAGATAACGAGCCGTGTATTAGGCAATCATTTATTTAATTGGTTCAGGTATAAATGTCGCAGTCCGAAGAAAACGAAGGTAGGCGTAATAAAATACATGGTAGAATATAAAACTCAAACCATCAGAATTCGCTTTTCTTCGAACAAAACTTGGGGGTCCTCCGGGCAAAAAGCTGTCGTAGACAGCTTAACAGGAACTGGGAGAAGACAGAGAGAAGCAGTGAGCTCCACGTAAATATAACACTGGTTCGGAAATGGGTTCCATTTTGTCAGAAATCCTGATTGTAATACGAAAGTGTTTTGTGTGAGGGCCCACCAAGACTTTGCTGGCATCATTTCCGCCACAGAAGTGACGTTAGTAAAATGTACAATAATGGATAAGAAAAAAAAAACAGAATAAAGGTTTCGGTCATTTGGTTGACCTGAGAATCTAACCCACGATCTCTCAGCCCGCGACGACCAGTGTTGCGCTCTCTACTCACTGCGCTAACGATGCACATGAAAGAGGCATCCCAAACGTGCGTTATATCTCTCACACCTCCCTCTCAATGTGATATTTCTTGGCAGGTTGGTGATGCCGTCTGGAAGCGATGAAGTGAAGTACTGCGTGGCCCCACGATTTGCTCCGGCACGGTGTGCTCCCCGGTGCCGATCGCGGAGGCCACGAATACTGCATCATGACACTAACGAGTGTCGACAGGGAAGGATTCGGTAGTTTCAGCGCAACGGATATGGGCGGTGCATTATTCGAGGAAGCTACGGTTGGTGTAATGTACTGTACGCGATGATTCGGTTTGGTGACGACGCTGTACTGAGTGGCTGCTTTGCATTTCGTGCCCTCTCTGCGTGACGTCTCTTCGACACAGCAAGGCAGCTTCCACTTGCACCAACGGTTTCTCTCCGTCGCCTATGGTTTCGAATGCGACAGCACCGACTAATAAAACTGCTGCAGTAAGCGACACAGGAAGGCAGTGGTGTCGACGGAAGAATGTTCCGCAGTGAGTGCTTTGATGCAGCGAGAGACACGACAGCAGCAAGCTAAACGCCTTGCCGCGTTGATGGCTCAAGCTACGAAGTCTGCCTCTCACTTTCCTGAAGCGCTGTGTGATACTGTATGCATGAGTGCAGGCGCAGGTTACCCTATTACGAATGCACACGTCTTTGCTTTTGACTCGTCAGATGACGACGCTTTGAATCGGTACATATCGAGTACCAGTGTTCATTACGTGCTTGCTGATATCCTCTTTGCGTGGGATTCACCATATGCTGTGTCCGGGTGTATGTTAAGTACTTCAGATACGACAAAGGTTAAGTGAAAATCATGGACGTTAGTCGTCAGGATGTTGATGTGCCACTACTCGTCAACGTGAGTGCATCTACTTCCAACGGTGCTAATGCTGCAAACACCAAGAGACATTCTACAAGCTCTCATACATTAATGTACAAAACAATCAACTACTACTGTGAAAACACGGTTCACTTTCGTGTTATATCGATTACTGTGAACAAGGGATCAATCACGTTTTTTAAGGCGAATCTCAGAGATGCCTAATGAAACGCAAAGATTGACCGTCGGCGTTCAGCGTTGCCGGCGTTGGCGTCCAGTGGTGTCGGGGATGCGTGCTGCAAAAAATCATCACGTGATGACTTTATCATAACACGTCATCCTGGCGTAACGTCAGATGAGACGTATTCACATGACATCGTATCTTGGTCTTGAGGGAACCGATCACGGAGGCACTGAAAAAGCAGGTGAGGTGCCTCCGATCCTGGAGGTCGTGCAAAGCTACGGTATGTGCAGAATGCCTTCGGAGGGTGGCGGGGCAGAATCAATACATTGGCTGAGAAAAAAAATGAAGATGGCGTTTGCTTTCTAGTTGCCTTAGGTGAATGAATAAGGAACGGTGTGAGTGTTTTCTGCTGATCAGTTGGATTTTTCACTCACCGACAGCGCCGCCGACAGCGGATTTCATGCGAATAGATAGATAGATAGATAGATAGATAGATAGATAGATAGATAGATAGATAGATAGATAGATAGATAGATAGATAGATAGATAGATAGATAGATAGATAGATAGATAGATAGATAGATAGATAGATAGATAGATAGATAGATAGATCAAAGTGGCTTTTGTTCGCAAACAAATTCGTTGCGTGTAAAAACGGACGTTTGGGCTATGTATTGGTCTTGATAGAAAATGCGTTCAAACAACACGTACGAAGGGAACAAATATTAGCCTAGCCACAAGTTTTCGCTTAAGACGTCAAACACGTGTACAGCACGATTGAATAGAAGCAACGGGGTCATTACCAACGAATCAAGCCTTTCTATTGAAACCAATGAACGGATTATTTGTGCACACGGCAAAAAAAAATAAATATGCGCGCGGAAGGTCATTGAGACAGACGGAATGAACGCTAGCGCTCGACCTTATGGTACTTTTTGAGCGTAGCTTTTAGGCACCTGACCCTGTGTTGAGCGGCGACGCCGTTGGCATCGGCGTCGTAACTGATAGAGCAAACGAGGAAGAAAGAGAGCGAACGTGGACGCTGTTGATATCATGAGCCACTGGCCTCTAACCTCGCTTTCTTCCTCCGTGATGCGCGCTGGCCCATCGCTAGGAGCTCGTGCGCATGCAGGGCTGGCACGAGCACTGCGGCTGGCTTCGCTTGTCCTCATGGGGCTGTCGGCGTTTCGCTTGGTTTGCAATGCCTCCAATGCAGAGTGGTGTGCGTGGAACTGGAGCGCCGGCAGTTTCTGTGGCAAAATGTATCGATTGTTTTATTCTACAATTGCGGATAGCGAAAACTTCATAGTTGGCGGTGCTCGAGCACGAAGCTGCGCTCAGAGTTCGCATAAGGTACTATCGTAATCGTCGGCGTATTTTGGTCATGAATTTACAGGATTACATAAATATTAAGCAGATGTCAGAAAATATTTCCTTATAGTTTGTTTTTTTACCGCATCAAGCACGCCTATACAGACACGAGGGTACGTATATGACATATGGCGTTGCGAACACTGCGTTTCATTTCTGAAAAGAAGCCTTATTTGCCGCAACTGTAAGCCGCTGGGATTGCTGCATTACCTCCGGCATGGTTTGCGTCCTTCCCGGGATGATACATGAATATATTTCGAATGGCAGTGGATTCCATGGTGTCTTTGGGACCAATGTACCACATGAATCCCCGAATCAGGCTGCGTACCTTGTTAAGGCTGCGTACCTCGATAGCTTGTTCCACGATAGAAAGGCAGTATCCTACTGCCTTTTCTATCCTATGGAATAGGATAGGAAAGGCAGTATCCTACGGAATACTGCCTTAGAAAGGCAGTATTCCGTATACAAGATCTTTGCTCCTGAACTTGGTGTCATGGAAAAAATAAATATTTAATGCCGTCAGAAAAGATTGTTTCGGGAAACTGAAAACAAAACATCCTATTCGAGCACATATAAACCGCCAGAATGCCTTCACGCTTGTGTATAAAAATAAGAAAAAACAAAACAATTTTCGACCTATATTTTCCGCGAATTTAAGACAACGCAGTCGCCTCACAAAATGATAATAGCTATCATACTAGTCTCTCAATTATACTTTTTTCACGACACACAAAGTTTTACGTTTTGCTCAAGCTAGTACAAAATTCACTTTAAGCTCTATTTTTCAAATATTTCAAAATGACAGTGCTCAGAAATTGAGGACTGTTCGTGATGTTTTTTTTTTTTTGCTTTCAAGCAAGAAGAATGTTTCAGTTCGCTAAAACAGCTCTCAAAATTTTCTCTCTCGGCGCCAGGTGCCTATACAAAATGCATAGGCGCCATCGATCATGTGTCATCATGTTGGTGTACAGCGCGAGGAACGACGAAGACCGAAAGAACAGAAGGGACAAGGACGAGCGCTGACACGCAACTGAAAAAATTTATTGAAAGAACATATGTACGTAAAAGCAGAAAACATACAACACTGCGCAGAAGCGTGAAAAACCGATGGAAAGAGTTACAGCGAATCACCTAACGGCACACGTGCTGAGAAGATATGCGAGCTCCTTGTCCGTAAGAGACAACGATGCCTCACTTACGCATGCGTCACCCATTCGGTTGATGTGAAAGGCCTCTATCACTTCTCTAGTTTTCTGGGAACTATGTTTTGACAATATCTTTGCATCGACAAAGATATTGTCAAAACATAGAAAGATATTCTTTCGGTCTTCATCGTTCCTCGCGCTGTACACCAACATGCTGCCGTACCAACTAGCCCAACTTTCAATACTGTTTCGATCATGTGTCCATTGATGGCTCAATATCCCCTTCAGGCGCAAATTATTAAGGCCTGTATATAAATGCGCCAAATTTACAAAACTTTGTTCCAAGACACTCTCTACCGTTTTGAAAGAAAGCAAATACCCTAGTGCTTTGAATTACGCATATATACTCATGATAGCTACATACTGCTCATATAGCTATTTCTTACGAAATCACTGATCATTTATTTTCGCAAAAAAATCTGTATTGAGGATAACCGCACATGTGCAATGTAAGATTCGATGTGTTCATTTCATGCAGATAAAGGCAACAATTTTTACTTAGATACGAGAACATCGCCTGTCGAACGTGTCGTCGAAAATCGTAGCTCCTTGAGCAAAAATTTGGACCAATACGCAGCAGATTGAAGGCAAATTAGGACACAAGGAATATGCAAGATTTTAAATTCCTCGAAACCGCGTCGCCTCTTGCTTTTCTTTAACTAGCAGTAAAACGATCGCGCTAAACATGTGGCGTCGAAAAATGTAGTGTGCAGCTGAACGAGATGTATACGGAACTTGCACTGCATCGGCCTAATTTGCTTCGTCGCTACGAAGAGGGCCATTCAAGCTAATACTTTGTAGATTTCTCATATCGACCTGCTTGGTACTCTTGCACGGGACAGGGCTGCTTGCAGACACTAACTTTTATTCTGCTATATGAAAGTGTGCATTAACAATTTGAAGTTGTCAAATGAGCACTAATTAACAGACATATCGGTTACATTCGGATTATGATAAAATTCGCGGAGGCACCTGAGTCTACTTAATTGCATTAAATGCAGGGTTATTGAGTATCAGGGTGCAGCAGCTATGTCTACGTCAGTAATACTTAAGTAGCCAAAAAAGTGAGATTATACATGACGTCCCCTCACGACATCACGGAATGACGTGGATAGCATCACCGTCCCAGTAGGCCATGTGCCCTAGCCGCACTCCGTACTGTTTTTACCAGAGCTGGATAGTCTTCCGTGCTCGAACTGGATGGCTCATGCGATCTAACACATTCTGAGGTGAACGTCCCTGCTGATAGAGTTAGACCAGCTTACGATGCAGTTCAGCAATTCTACTTGAGAAAAATAAATAGCGTGAATATGACTTACTGTATCCAGGATAAGTAGGTTTATCGTGCTATGTACTGGCTGCACAACGGGCGTGCGATGGCTTACCTTTTTCTTCTCGTTGACGAGTATAGCTGTCGTGAGATTTTATAGCAAAATGACCGATGACGACTATGCTCGTCATCAACAAAAATTGGTCCCACAGGGAACCAATGCCGTCTATACTCGTCATGGCTGTGTTTCTTGACACCAGATGGCCACACTTGTTCACGTTATGCCATATGTCTCTCGGCTTTGATTGCATTGCCACCTTTCATTGTACTGCCATGCGGTTAGGCAATCTTCGAGCTATCATTTTTTACGCAATTTGTGAAATAAAGGAACCCCATCGAATTCAAATAACGGTGCCATTTTGTTTTCAAAAAAAGGCTCTACAAATTGAGTGAAAAAAATTTGCGCTAAATAATTAGTTTTCTGCTTTTTTGTGGCACAGGAAAGGCTAAGAATGGGCATTGTGCCTGGGAATCATGCAATACTGGACTTGCACTTTTGTGTTGAGACAGGCCATGAGGGCGCAGGCAACCTGGAAAAGTACGCATGGAAATGCTCGCCTTGTTATCGTAAATATCATCTTGAAGGCATACACAATTTTCTGTCGCACAAGAAGCGGGCACAATGAAAAGTTCCTACGAAAACTGGCGCTACGTGTGCCCTCTATTTCGTTCCTGTTCTCGTTTAATGCGCGCTACTACAAACTAATCAAGCATTGCGCGATGTGAGCTCGCGGTTAACACTGCAGTGATCTTCTCGCGTCCGCTGCTGGCATTGATAAGATTATATTGGTTCTTTCATAGGCGCAGGCATTACATAAGAATAAAAGCCAATCCGAATTCTTTGGTAGATTGCCCTGACCAAAAGGCTGTGAACAGCAGTTCTGAGGCTCATTTAATCCCCTGCTCACTTCTGTCTCGAAGTGCTACGTCAGCTTAACAAGACAATTCTGAAAAGCCGGCATCTTCTTTCGCTGCTTATTTTGGGGATATTTTTACCACGCTCACAGGATGTGATTTACGATCTGAAGGTACTCACCGCAGCTCTCTATCCGAACAGCGTGTGTGGAATGATCTCTCTTGTTCTCTGATTAAGCTGAATAAGGCTCTTAATTCGTACTCCGTTGGCCGGACAGCTGCTTAGGTTGTAAGGAGTTGATAGCGAAAGTCAGCGTGAAGCGTTTTTATTTTATGATTGACATTAACTGCGCAGCAAATGCACCTTTCCTGCCTACTGGCCAAATTTCTGCTGATATGAAGAATAAGGTGCTTGCTCATGCTATTCTATAGCGACTAACACCTGCATGATGTGCGACTGGTGTCCGCTGAAACGAACAGAAGCATAGTGTTTTGACGGTGCTGCTCTATTCAAAGACGCCAATACGCTCCTAGAGTTCCCTACAGCTCAGCTCATTTTCGGCATTTTATATGAATAACAAAAAACACGTTGCAAGCAGTACTATCAATAAAGCTGTTACCAACGAAGAAAATTTGACGACCTAACGCTTAGTGACAGTGACGTAATGGTGCCAGTAGAGTGTAACAGAACGAGGGGGAGGGCTCGGCACGCGCGCACCTTTCATGCATTGAAAACGAAGCCAAAAGAGGTTAAAGCCGTTTGTGGCGCTGCAATCGGTAGCCTGGAATATGTGGTCATTTAAGAGCTGCGCGCTTATCTACCAAAGTGGTGCAAAGCTCTAATGCCCGCTTCTCCCTCAAAAGACCAAGGCTTGAATTGCAGGTATAGATGGTGTGTTCTTATTGTATAACTTGTTACAGTTGCATTGCTTTTCTTTTTCCGTTGAACCTTTTATTTTTGTTGAATATGGACGTTGCTATCAAACGTGCTGATGGTATTCACCGCAAGGAACTTTTTACTTGAGTGAAGAACGTTGCGCAGTGAAACACCAACCTAGACTTAAACTAAACACTATCAGCGTTCTTCACGAACATCACAACTTACTATTACAAAGCGACCAACTAAAGCAGGGATCGGCAACCTTTAGAGGCAGAGGGCGAAGTTGCACGAAGCCGACACGGCGGCGGCCTGACTGTAAATCGGAGGGACTGGAGAGGGGGAGGCGGGGAGAGGTTGCAGGCAAACAGAAACAATTCGGCCAATTGACAATAATGTAGAAAACTGGAATATAAATCACGCTTATTCGCAGCACGCGTGTCACGAGGTCGCCATTTACAAATATGCTACAAACGAGCAATAAAAACTTCCAATGCGACTTTTGGTTCCACCACTATCTTGCCCGCGGGCAAGCGGTGTATCGATAAAAAACCGTCACCCTCACTCGTGTACCACGGGGAGAGTCGTGGATTGTGCTGGGGGGAGGAGTAGCCCTTGACATACACTAGAGATTCTTGGATGAAGGAGCTTCCCTTACCTGGTACTTCCACAAAGAATATTTCTTGATCCTTATTCGGTCCTGTCCAATGGATGGAAGTTAAGATGTTATTTGTCTTAGTGTCAAGATGGGGGACACTACCCACATTGAGGTCAGATTGGTAATTACAAGGGAGAGGGGGCGGTCGGATGTCGCGCAAGGGGGCGGCATAATACTGCCCCGCGGGTGGCAGGTTGCCGACCCCTGGCCTAAAGCATCTTTCCTGATCCCCCACATGTGGTACATCGTAGATTAAGGAAGTTACGCGACTTACAAAGCTCGTCAAAAATTACTTCCGCAACGTATCCTGGCTGTCACGCTTGCCACAGACCCCTTTGCAAGGTATACAACCACATGACGAACACCACTTATGTCAAGAGCACAGCTTCAAACTTTCATTTCGAAATAAAAGGGGATTTTGACTGTTGCACAAACAACCTTGTGTACGTGCCTGAATGCTCCGTCTGGAAACTTCAATATATCGGGCAAGCTGAAGGCGCCTTCAGACTGCGTTTCAATAACCATTAGTCACATGCCACAAGCCTACCCAATTCTGCCTCTCTCCAAGGACGTTAATATTCTTGGTCACTCCTTCGATAAACTAACAGCCACTATACCTCAATAAGGTTTGTCATCGCACCAGGATAAAACAATTCGCGAGTCATTCCGCGCACACAAGTTAAACGCTGTCTCAATCGTCATAAATGAAAATTCAGACAAGCCAACGTTTCCTTCGGCGCGGAACTATGCTCTACCGTCATCGTAACCGAATCATAATCCCTGCATATGCATATTCTTTTTTGAAGCTTTCGTTGGATTGCCTTTCTTTGCTTTTTCTTTTCGACATTCGCACCCCACGAAGGCATTTAGTAACGCATTCTGCCTTTTCCAAGCGCTTTTTTGCTAGATACATTTGATAGAATATTTATCTTGTTTCTTTGTTTCTCGGTCTTGTCCCGATTTTAAACTCCTATTCACACGTTGTCTTTCAAGGAAGCGATAGCTGTGTTAAATATGCCTACGCGTCCTTGCAGTGACCTGTTGCTGTCATCATGCATGACTAGCCACATTGCGCTGGATACCATGTGCTAGTGATTGGGCATCTCTTAGCGCAATTTGCACCGCGTGCCTACTTAAAAGTGAATTTCTGTATCTTGTGTTGCCCGAAGGAGGCCGCTTTCCGGCTGAAACGTAGGAAAACGTAGGAAAACACACACACACACACACACACACACACACACACACACACACACACACACACACACACACACACACACACACACACACACACACACACACACGCACGCACGCACGCACGCACGCACGCACACACACACACACACACACACACGCACGCACGCGCACACACACACACACACACACACATGTATTCAGTTGAATGAATATGTCTATATTTGTTCTATTTAAGCTCGTTCACCCAGAGAGAGATGTGAGAAAAGAGCCCTCTTACAATAGGAAGAAAACAGCTGCAACACCAAGAACAGAAAAATACATCCCTCGCTCGTACATAAAGAGAAACTTATGACGTTTGATTACTTTGCCAGACCACCAAACGAAAAACTGCATCGTATGCTTGTTCCAAGATGCAGACGTTTAACCCTTCCGTGCTCTGTTCTGATTAATCAACGCAATCCCATAACTCCATTCTTATGCCGTGAACTTGTTCATGTAAGCTATTGTTCCTTCAGGCACAAACGTAACACCCCTCCGAACCTCCATAAAATAGGAACAGAGATAAGGTTAGGAACTATAAGCGAAAGGCTTTTCCCCACACAAGGTTGCAATACGCAGAGAGAGAGCCGACATCCGGATGCGAAATTTAGCCTATGCTTGGCGAGTTTTTCCCGGAAATAGGTGCATCGGCGCTGCCTGGAATGCAGCATCAACAACTTCGGCTCCCGAACAATCGCATTGCGGGAATGCGCTCTCTCATGCCGTTCCAACACGAAACTCTCATATCTAAATGCCAGAATCGTGTACATCTGCAAGTACTGCTTGCGAACGCTATCCGGGGCACGAGCAGAAAATGTATGTTCTCGGAGATTATTGCAAATACTCTGTTGTTTATCTATTGCCCTTTGCAGGAGTTCACCGATAAGGATCTATGTCGTTTCTACAAATGATACAATGTGCTTCAGAATTAGATGGGCGGGGATAAGATCGATACATAGTTCTTCTGCAGCATGGAAGTGTAGAGAAAAAAGGGGCACTACAACCGGTGTTATTGTGCCACTAACGAAACAATGCAGATTATGATGAAATCATGCATATCTCCTAGGAGTGTATGCATTATATAGACCACAATGAAGACGTGACACGCCTTCATAAAATTTCTTCTTTTATGTTCCCGCGCACCATCCGGGATGGTGCGCGGGAACATAAGAACGGGATATAGTAGATCGGGATATAGTATAGTAGAAGAGAACGGGATATAGTATGTTTATCCTGCAGAGGCGTTACACGCTATTGACGCAATTTCGTGCTAAATGTTGAGGTTCAGAAGTATTTCGGCGCGTCCGGCAGATAGCGTTGGTAACAGGTCTATCAGTTTTTGTGAGTGAATCCCGGAATGCTATTCGGGACGCTATAAAATTCTGCCATGTCAAATTTTGTAATGGTCACATCTTAAGCAAATCAACAAGGCCTTAGCAGCCCTCTGGGTCAATCATATTTGACCAATGACAGAATATTACAACACGGGTGAATTTCACAATGCTAAGTATAGAACCCCGGCTCTACGAAAATAAAGAAAGAAGCTCGAGTGGAAATACTGCACTTTTGGGTTGAGCATTATTGTGATGGCTACTGCTTTGATAACGTAACCCAAAACGTTAGAGCATGTTTTATCGGCAACATGTGCTTTTCGACTGAACTCTAACCTAATTTTATCTGCTTTTGTAGGTTAAGCCTCTGAATGAACTCGTGGATTGTAACGACAAGCCCCTGCTTGCTGTCATCAGTTGAGGAAACGTTCTTGTGAATAATTAAAGTTACGGCAGAAAAATCTGCAGGTGGAAGTTCATAAAAATAGCAGACTCGTTGACTGATGTTGCTGCATTCGTCATTGGTATGCCCCTTCATTCTAAAGAACTCAGATTGAGCAAGTGAGGTCGCAAGCGTATGGCCTTTTATAGCGGAGCACAAACGTGATCGGCAAGGAGGATGTTTAGACTTCGTTGCGGCGCGCTGCTCTTTTCTGTTCACTGCGGTAGGAATAGCTGTTGCACCAGAGGCTAGTTCTTTTTTCTCATTCTGCTCTTCTTTTTGTCGTGCTTTCCTTATGCTGCTCGATTCCTGCAGCAGGTTTGAGCTTCAGCCGTCAGAGTTAAGAGCTTTCCTGTCTTGCCAAGGCTGCCAGCTCACGACAAAATAACGTAGGCCGCTCTGCCAACACCAGTCTGAACACTCAAACATGGCTTCTCATTGCCGAAGCCGAAAGCCTGCAAGGATGAAGGTAAAAGAAAAGGCAGTAAAAGGTGCTAAAATAAGTACGCACTTATAAATAAACAGCACAGTGCGTGGCACACAGCTTAGTGATAAAATGCATATGCCTTGTTTATTTCTTTGTCTGCAGACGGTGAGATACCGTTAGGTTGGGCCGCAGTGTTATTCACCAATTTGGTATGGGCTGTTTCAATTTTTGTTTCCTGTTTTTTTTTTTCCGTTAAAACTGTTGCAATGAACTACAATGCTATTTCATTAACGTTGTGCCAAGTAGTGATGGTTATGAACGTTCCTTTTTAACGCATAGATTAAGCAGTGAAGTATAGTTTTGGGGGGGATATGATAGTGCGTTTACAAACTTCATTAACTGCCCCGCCATCTCAAAGGGACGCTGTTACTTCGTTCTCGCTGAGTAAAAAAAAAAAAAAAAAAACTAGTGTGAACTTTCAGTCACACATACGTTAATCTGGAACATATATTTCACCGGCTGAAATGCTTAAAACACCTCAAGGTCTCGGTACACGTTGTCGTGCCCATGAAATGAGAGTGCCTGCATATAAAATGACGCAGTTGGCAGCGCAACCTAAATGGTTCATTTGCAATATTCTGTGTGGGAAGCATTATATGGGAGTCAAAATCTCGAAACGACGTCGCCATGTTGCAAGCATCTCAAAGTGTCGGCAGTTTTCAGGCAGTGGAAAAAATTGATGTCTTCTCACAGGAAAAAAATGGATCTAAATAAAGCAGAATAAAAGAAAAGCTATCTCTAAACGGAAGCACTCGGGATTTCTTCAGACGTTTGTCGCAGGATTCAAAACGCTCACGACACCGCGTGCGAAAGCAGCTGCATGCACACCTGTGATATTGAGGATACGGTAAGCAGCGCTCTCGCGCTGGCACAACTGTTCTCGTGCGAACCTTCTAAACTCCAAGGTTTCAGCGCCACTATGAGTTTCGGGAGGGAGAGATATGCGCAGCTGACAACAGCTGGCCGACATTAAAAAGAAAAGGAAACGAGAAAAATGAGTTTAATGTTTCGCCTGCGTGAACCAAGCCGGGAACCGACAAGTTTTCGATCGTCGGAGCAATGTCATGAAGATTTCAGCGGCGGAAGCTTCAGGGAAGTTAAACTTGCTCGCACAAGCCGTAGATAACCGTTCCTGTGACTGCGGACTGCTCTCGCTGCCGCACGGCCGGCGTGTGCCCTCACCCTTCGTGACTGTGAATGCGGAAAATAAACTGAAGAAAGCATGAGCTGTGTAAAGCTACCGAAGTAATCCTTTCATGGCTGCTGTGGTTTTCCTTGATTAGGTAACGTGTTTTTTAACTGTTGTGCTCTTGTGTCCATTGAGCCGCTGCGTCATGTTTTTTTTTTTGCATCTGGAAGGCACTTCAGTGTACAACGCAAGCACACTATTTGGCTAATAAAACAAGCGTGCTACTAAAATATGTCTTGTTGATCTTTCTTTTCCCTCGCGTATGGCTATTGGCGAGCCGTAAAGACGCAACAAAATCACGTAGTTATCAAGAGCAAGTAAAAGATCAGCACTTAAAACAATATATTACAATTTCGATCCATGTAGTGTAAGAGCGCGACGTCGCTACAGCTTCCGGTTGTAGAGTCATATGTTACTTTGTTATTTTTTGTTTCCGTCCGTTGTGCCAACAAAACGTAGATGGCAACGGTGGCAACGAGCCACCAACTTCTTTTAACATGGGCATCCGTGGAAGTTTCCCTTCGTTTGCATATACCTCGCGTTAGCATATACCTCGCGTCGCGTTAAGAACACAGAAATGGAAAATATATACGCTGAGTGGGAAAACAAACATATAATCGATTAAGCGAAGGAACCGCATTCTGCGCTGTGCTACTGTCGATTGGCACTTACACCGTTGTCTGACGTAGCGGACGTAGGCTGTAGGCCACGTAAATGCTCCGTAAATATTTGCAGATATTGGTGAAAATAACGAAGAGCGTAACAGGGCGGAAGCAGGCTCGTAACTGTCGAAAATGGGGGGAGAACGTCTGTGAACCAGGAAATATTATTGATGAAGGAGCAAGAGCGTTAAAATAAACCCACCTACATCCACAAGACTGGCACACATCATTGAAAGCTTTTTTTTTTCTGTTGGGGTATGAATGCTGCAAACAGATGAATAAACCTATACATTGTGCTTCGCATGTCAGTTCATACGCGCTTTTGTTCTACTGGTGTTCTATGCGCTCCGCTGGTATAGTCTGATGTTCGTGAGCGACGATGCTTTCAATAATCAGCTTCCTATGAAGCTTTATTATGTATGCATTTGTTTATGCACTCGCATTCTCCGACGGCCGCCTCTCTTAGTGTGTAGAGAGTCTTTCAATACATTTTGGGGCCACAAAACTCCGTCACGCTATGGGGCAACGTTCTACGATACACCAGGCACGAGCTCACAACATGGCGCCAGCGTTTGCGAGGGGGCATCCATTTAGGGGGAAAATCGCAGTGGCGTGCAAGAAAAGAAGTGCGGGCGCCCACTTTCTTGCTGCGAATATTTACACACAACAACATTCGACTTCTCGTGTTGAGCGCTTGAAGATGTATGCTCGCGTGACCAGTGCTACTAGCCGAGTTGTCGTGCCGCCGTCGGAGCTTCAACGGAAAATGAGTTGTTTTGCTCGCAAAGTGATTGTGAGCGAGCCACAACTCGAGAAATAATTGACAGCTACAGCTACGACGCGAAGAAACTTGCGTCTGGGCAAAGTACTTTGATGCGAGTCGTGCATTCCATTTCGTTGATTGCACACAAACCGAAACGCTGTGTTCTTACGAGGAAAAAAAATCCTTAAAATTGAACGCCCGGCGTCTTCATGGAAGCGGTGCTCAACTGCATCGAACCGCTGGTCGCGGCCTCACTAAACGAAGTGAAGTATGTTTCTGATACGAAATATCTAACGTAGTGACGTCCACAGTTTGTGTATTATAAAATGCTGCTCCAGAATTGAAAGTACGAAAGCAGGGGCGTTGTTGAAGGGGCCTTTGTTGTTTTTTTTTGTTAGAGACAACTACGCTAGTTCAACAGACAATCAGACGAAGAAAAACATGGGGAACAATAATTGTCTTTGAGTGTAGTGTAGTGATTATGACATGAATTGAGATGAATAAAAGTGGACGAAAAGGCTGCCTTTCCATTGGTGGCATCCAAACCCGCAACCTTCGAATTACTATTGCGAAGCTCTATCAATTCAGCTAAGACGGATGGCGCTCCCTTGTACTCTTTCGTTGGGTATTTATGTGCGTTTAATCCCTGGGAGTATTATCTAGCGCCACTCGTTGCCAAAGTGGCGAATGATCTTTGCACGAAGTGGAAGCTGACCAATAAACCCTCGCATGCTACCTAAGGCATCTTTGTTCTCGTCCGCGTTCCGTTTGCGATGGCCGTCATGAGCATTGTTCAACTCGCCCAACTCGCTACCCTACTAATGCAACAGGTCCACCGGCTCTCTGGTAAGAAAGAAACGAGCCCCTCGAACAATTCCCTTTCTTTCGTACATTCAGAGCGAAGGCTTCGTTCCAGCAGACATGATTCCATACGTAGTATGTGATGGTTTATCCGCCAGCTGCCACCTCGTGTGAATATCACGTTCCACTTGACACTCCCTGGCAAAAAGAATTTTCCACACTCACCGCCTTGGCTGCGAGTGGTGTTGGCTAACATTCCGAGGTAATAAAGTCCAATAAACACCCAACAAAAGTGTACGAGGGAGGTCCTACGTCGTAGCTCAATTGGTGGAGTATCAGACGGGCAATTAGAAGATTGAGGGTTCGGATCCCACCAACGCAAAGGGCGCTTTTTTTTCTTCCACTCTGATGCCTTCCAATTGAGGTCATACACTACAGTTAAAAACAGGAGATAATGTACCCTATGTTTCCCTAGCCTTAACTACGTGTTGGTTTTATTGGTTGTGTCAAACCAAAATTGAACAATAATCATGGTTTAGACTCGCATAGTGAACAGATGTATTCCCAATGAGAGGAAGAGTGAGTGTCCAAGCGTAACTTGTGTTGACGAATCAGAACGTTTTCTTGGAAGCTGTTGTGAGTTGAAAGAGCTCTCAGCCGTAGATTTGAAAGCTAGATCGGCCAATGCAGTCCTATAAGGTACAGACATGATTTTATTGGCAAAGTTCACGTAAAATGAAACAAGTTTATGGGAACAATATTACTCCAATATGGTGCTTGCAGTTTTCTCTGCAAATAAGAAACGTCTTGTTCAGCACAAATCCGGACTGATTTGCCAAAAAAAATTCGGCAGATCCCACGTACCGTGGAAGTCGATGTTATGCGAAGCATGCGGCGCGAAGGTGACTGTGGCGTAATTTTTTTACTGAGCGAAACGTTATGAAATGATGCTAAAGATTTGTATAAATTTTATACGCACACATATATGCTGAAGAGCCGCATATGTATTATAAAACCGTTGTTTACAGTTGGGTAACGCTGCCAACGGCAACGTGGGTATTACCAACACCAGAAGCGGTAAGCTGATATGTAGTGCTTATACTTGTCCGTTATTGTGGAGAAAGCACGCACGTTTCACGAACCCGTGTACATGTGTGGAAGGGGCTCCTAACAGTTCTTGAACAAGGTCATCATCACCGCGATCAGTGAGCACTAGACGCTGGTCATGACTGTTATCGGATCCGGTCGCGATCGCTGTGGCGAGGGGTCCATGTGTAGTGAAGTATGAGTTATAGTACAGCTGTTGGAAATCGTGGATGCCTCAGTCATTTCGTCGACAGATTGTCTGTATATAGAGCCGGCGACATGTCGCAATCTGAAGTCACCCATCGCGTTGGTGAGCTTTAGGCCATTGAGGCTGGTAGGCCTGGATAGGGCAACGTAGACAAACATCAGTGGATGGCGCTTGTCGTATTCGTAGGCTACCTGGGCGTATGTGACCTACGTAGCCTAGTCTACAAAGCGGCTGTCAATCAATATGTCATCATCCTCGGTCAGCATGAGGCCATCGCCCAGCCTCGTAAGAAATGAAGAGGACACTGCGTCGTCCAGGCGGACTAAGTGCACTTTACGCTGTGATGATGTGAATATCATACGTAACTTTCGTTAATGTATTCCGACAGGGTCGAGCAATGCTTCAATATAGCTTGCTGAATCATAGGACTACAAATGTAATGCTTATTAGACTGATATGAAATCGGAGCCAACACTGGAATCACGGACGTTAATCTGATATGACGCCTGTAGGACTACATATGTAGTGTTTAATGCTTTCTTGTAAAATTAGATATCCCGCACCACAACCACAACTGACGTTGCACCGACATTACGCTTGCATAGCTCTTTTTCCAAACCAGTTTGCAGACCTGGCGTGGCTTTGTGGTAGAATACCTGATTGCCACGCAGAATGCTTGGGTTCGATTCCTGCTTGGATCCTGATTTTTATTCTTTCCATTCGCCGGGTCAACGCTGCCGATGTCGGTTTTTCTTAACGCTCTCGCATTTAAATTACTAATGTCTGTTCTCGGCGTTCCTGGGTAGATATACTCTAAAAGAACTTGTTGTTGGGCTAGTTGGTAGATCATTTTCAAAACTTAATTAGAGCGCAACCACACGACACATTCACACACCCACACACCCAGAGCGCCGTGCGTGGTTGATGTCTGGGTGTGTGAATGTGTCGTGTGGTTGCGCTCTAATTAAGTTCTGAAAATGGGTAGATATAAATTGTCAATCACCTGTGGCGCATATCCGTACACCGCGGCCGGTGGTAAACGGGTATGTGCCACACGTGTCTGGAGGAAAGGGTTTGACGACGCACGCGACAGGATTTTCACGTTATTCATGTCATGACCACACAGTCATATTCGTCAAGTTCTCTTACCCTTTCATGCTAATTTTGGTCTACACCAAGTTAAGGAGGCGATCACGAGAGCACCCAGACGTAGGCGGCTAGATAGATAGATAGATAGATAGATAGATACGTAGATAGAAACGCTCAAAGTGCCAGAGGTTCGCTAAGAAATGCTTCGCATTTAAAAAAAAAAAAAAACTTTCTTAGCCACAATATTAGTTTTGTGCGTCTCTGTTTAGGCTCTGCTTCACCAGCGTTGCCTGTCGTTGATACTTCCTCGGTAATACGCAAACGCTAGGAAGTCTATCGACAAGCAAAAATTCTGTAATAGGGAGTTTTAGTTCGTCGGAATTAACTTCTTAGGGTTAGCGTATTTCCGAGTTAGCGAAACCTCATGGAATGAATTTGCTTGCCTAAAAATGTCTCTTCCGCCCCTCGCCTCGGCCGAAAAGAAGAAACTGCGGGACCAATTTTAAATAAAGTTTGTTCACTCACTCACTAAAAAACAGCTCAAGTGAGCTCATGTACCGACGTAGCTATGAAAAGCACTCCAATAACACAAAAAAAAAAACAAATCGACAGCGGAAGTTTGCGCAGGAAATCAAGGCAAGGCAATTTGATGCCTTTGGCTGCATCTCTTAATGAATTAGCAGTTGTTGCTGGTACTGCAGGAGTCTCACCGCGCTATAAATAAAACAGTTTTCCGCTCGTACTTTATCCCGACACCCGAACTCTGCGACGTAGAAAGCATATACAATTGAACCAATACCTGAAATCATGCTGTAAATTAATAACACCTGAGCTCAGTGTGCAATGGAAAAAGTTGTGAGCTTGGCGTTCAGCAGATATCGAAGCTACTTTCCGGAAATGTAAGCGGAGCCTATCATAAATCTGTATCCCTCTCGCTTAGCTCCAGCCACTAGCTATCATTTCATATATCAGAAAATGCATGGTGAGCCTCCACGTATTGTAAAGGGACGGATCACTACCGTATACAGTTTACTGATCGATACCTATTACGCTTCTTTCCACTACTGTAGTAGACAAGAACACAGCGAATTCCATGCGCATCGCCATATTTGCATCGCGCGTCGCGCCATCTATGGCACACGCGACGAAACAACATGCGCGGGCTGCCAGGCCAGCAGACGCTACACAGAGCAAACGTGAAACTTCCGAAACTCAGCCCGCTGGAGAGCGTGTTTCGCGTCTTTTCTAGCCTGGACATTTGCGCTGATTTTATTGGAACATCAAGAACATCTTCCTCATGCAAGTCCACAATGTATACAGTACGTGCTGAGTGGGCTGCGGAAGCAACCTCGTCAGATACGTACGCTGTTACATTTGTAAAAAAACGTTCTCGCTGTAGTACGCGTGAACCGTAATTGCAGTGCAGCTCGCGAAAGCGTGCAACGATGTTTTGTTGCCCCATATTACAAGTTGTACACAAAGTTTTGTGAAAGTTCATCATTTCAGCATGCATCGCGTAATAATTAGAGGGCGCTTTACGGGTAGTTTCGCGGAACGTAATTTTTGTTTCACGGGTGCTCTTACAATAATGCGTCTTGCTCACAAAAGCGTGCTATCAGAGAGTATAACCTGAAGTACCGTTCAGCGATCCCTTTTGGAAGCTACCTGCGCTATTTTATTCTTGTAACGATGGTGCTTTACAAGTGAAACTATGCTACTCTCATAGTTAAGCCGGTTAGCTACGCCTGCGACGTAAAGGACACTGGCGCGTGTACTGTTTACTTACGTGCCAATATATTTATTATGTGCAGCTGGATGCCTCGTGTACAAATAAATTTGGGAACATCAGACACTGAAATGAAAGCACGAAATTCTGGCCAGCCGTGCCATTTATTACCTTTTGAAGACGAAACCTCGAAGGCGTGAATGCCATCAAAAGCACTAAAGCTTAATACTACGTTGAAAGTGGCAAAGCATGCTGATTGCTCGTGCTTGAAAGCACTACCTTGTACTAGATTTTCGTCAAAGGAAAACGCTCAAAGGTATGAATTCGTGCACGCTCACACAAAGCTCGCGTCTGCCTTCAACCCATCTGCGTGTCAGGCAAATTAGGTTCGCAAAATAAAATATGTGGGCATCACACTGCAGAATACACGCTGTTAGTGTACTTACTCGCGCATTTTCACTCGGCTCCTAGTTTTTTTGCTTGAATCACGGTTATCCACTCGCGGCGAAGCTGAAAACACCACACCGGCACTATTTCCGTGGCGCGTCGTAATCGTCGCAGACAACGCTAATATCCTCTTGTTGCGCTGCTTGTTTTGGCATCCAAAGACGACGCAGTAGTGCCCAGACGAGCTCTTATACGCTGAAGCGGCGTGAACGGGTACTTTTTCGCACTGTTAAGCCTCAGAACTGCAGCTTGCCCTGTTTACTTGGTGCAGCCCGCGCGCGCCTTGGCAGCCCCGGTCAGCCCGGCATCTGGGTGCGAGAGTATCCGCTCGGCTCGCCAGTAGCCTGGGTGCGAGACAGGCGTGCTCTGGTGTATACGACGGCGAAGCTTTCTCTTTCATTAGGGACGCTCACTCCATTCCCCCCCCCCCCCCCCCCCCCCACCGTCCCGTCCAGTAATTTTGTTAGTAATTTATCCGCATGTCAGCAAGTGTGACGGTAACGCAAGGGCAACAACGCAAACAAGAGTAACGTTTAAACCCAAGAATGCTATAACACAACGAGTGTAATGAACAACCAGGAAGGTAGCAAACAATTTGATCATATATGATCGAATGATCAATAAACGGCTTTTCAAAGAACCTTCGATAGAGTCACAAGCGCAGCTAAAGACGCCAATGGTCTGGGAGCGCAAACAAACAGGCGCACTCGGATGTAATAGTTCCAGCGGTAGAAAAGACAATGACGAAGGTAATGGAAAATATAGTTGCGAGTATAATAGAATCATTGGCATATATAGCGAAGACACTATTGATTGAAATCCAGCAGCGCGCTGTGAAGGCAAAAGCCTTAGGTGCCTCACCAAATGCGAAAAGTGACCGTTTGCTTCGGCAGTGGCGTCAACCCGAGTGAGGCAAAAAATCGTTGCGTTATGACGTCACATGCTGCCAAAATTCATGACGTCATCTTTATGTCACTGTGATGTTACATAATGTAACGTCACATGATGATGCCATTACATGGAATCGTCGCTAGGTCAGCGGTGGGACAATCCGGAAGGCAATGTAAAACCACGTTTGCTGCACAAAGCTTTAGGGGGAAGGGGGTATCACTACATTCGGCTGAGACGAATGGAAGAGGGCTTTCGCCTTCGAGTCGCCTTGGCAAATACATAAAGGTCATGCACCATTTTTTATAAATAGGGCACTTATTTAAAAAACCAATTTTGCCATTTATTAGTGAACGGTTGGCGTAATGAAGTAAAATTTTGTAGAGATTCACACTAATTCAAATATGTCCTGTCAACCCCAGTGACGACATTGGATGAGCGTAATACGCGAGTAGTGATAAATCTTAGTCACTTCGTAGCAATACACCGCCCACTCTTCTGTGAAGATTTTCGATTGCAGAAAATCGAAAGTTGACAACAAACATCTCGCCATGATACTGCAGTAGCAATTGTTTGCAAATGGCTTTTAAGTGAGAACCACTAACGTTGGACAGATAGGAACAAAGGGAGCATCACGGGTGGTTACTGGGAATGCATGAATATAAACATCAGCGTGTCTTGGTTGCCTGGCACCGACACCCAACGAATAACGCTTTGGTCGAGAGAATGAAACGTGACCAGGTGCACTGTTAACGGCAATGAACAATAATCGGGAACAACGAGTGCTTCAATTAAAATCAATAAGGCTCCCGTCCGACAGCCAAACATGCGTCAGCAAACCATATGACGATAAGGCAGTGGCGTCTGGCGTCAGGATCTCTTGAGGTAATCTCAATAACTGCGTGTCGGAATCTCCATGCTGGGAAATGCTTTCATAAACAGGCCTTACATATGCTAGCATTCCATCGCTCCAGGCCTTACCTCGTTTCATCCGGCGGGTCGTCTTAGCACGACTTGTAGTTGCTGAAGCCGCTATGAGTCAACCCACTTCTCACAAGAGGATAGATCGTACAAAAGAAACTTTGCTGTAAGAAGGAAGAATTGGAAGCAGATGAAAAAAGCATAGTTGTTAATGGTTGGACATCAATTAAAGTAGAATGAAAATATAGGCACGACTACCTATATTCCATCTTTTTTTAATGCTCTCTTCTTCTTCGCCGTCTAAGTTGTTAAACTGGAAGTCAGGACTAACAAATATATAAGTCCCCCAAACACCACCACTGTCACCATGAGCCATGGTGGAGAGCATAGAGTGCCTGCTTACTGTTGACTCTGCAGGTGGTGGGGGGCAGCAAAGAATTAAACCCACCAACAGTGGTATCTGGCGCCCAGGTTGGCACCATATTTTCAGCCTAAAAAACGAGGGTCCGGGCAAGAACCTTACCCGCTGTCTAAGCTGTAAGCAAGTAGGTTTGGCCAGCGGGACCGGTTCGAAACCAGTGCCACTTTTTTTTGTTTTTTTTTTGCCTTGGCATGAATATTTTTTCCTCAATGTTGCAGTAGAGGTTTGTTAATAAGCAGACCGAGTGTTTTAAATAAAAAAGAAACAGCAATCGACCGGTGGCTTGACAACTCGTGTAGTGGGTTCATGGAATCAGACGAGTTTAACCACAACAGCGGGCATTTGCATGGTGTTCTCGTCCTGCGATGCCCTACGCAAACCGCAGCCAGAGAGGGGCAACGACGTCGACTTTACACTACCGAAAGCAATTTGCTGCTGTAAACCATTGTCTCTCATGCAATTTCCTCTCGTGACAGAGCTACTTTGTTCACGAGGGCTGTCGGTGTAGCGTTATACGATCACCGACGGCGGTTCGTATTTCTAAGCCGCTACATGAGGACATGCCACGCCGGCTCAGCAATATGAAGGCGGTGAGAACTTATCGTGCAAGCCTGAATGGATCCATTCTTTGCTTGAGGGCTAAAATTGCGTTCAGCGCAGGACTTTGATTGCTGTGTGAAACATTGTGTAGGACAAATTTGTAAAGAACTGGTGTGCTTGTCAAACCGTTGGCTCCAGCTCAACCCCCTTTTACGAATTTTTCATAATAGGCATCCATCTTGCACTGACTCCTGTCTTATATTGTGTAGAATTAGACCTGTCCAAAAATTCACGGGCGTGCTCAGCGGTGAACTCAAGGCGGTGTAATAAGCCGCTGCTAGAGTCATCGCTGAGGAAGGTGTGCTCATATTTAAGCTAAAGGCATATTATTGCACAGTTGCACTTATTCTATACCACTTCAAAGATACTGCTCTGACAGCAATAACAGCAGTCAAAGTGCTCGTGCTGTTTCTGTGGCCTGAATTTTCCAAACTCAACGATATGCAAAATGGCGTTTACTAATGACGCAGAGAAGCATAGTACCCTCTGGAATGGTAGTGCATGTGTTGCTTGTCCGTACGCGGAACTACCTTCTTATTAGAAGCCAGACTATCGATGAAGAAAGGCAACGGTTTACAACACTATAAAGTGAAGCGGAGCCGTCAGCCTAGAGCAGAGTTACATTATAACGGGGGCCTTCCTCAAAGAATAGGGTTTACATGGCAGATTTTCAGTAGCTTGGTTAGTGGGGTTCTTCGATGAACTGCCGGCACTCATTCGAAGTGATTCCCATGAATTGAGTGATATAGTCATTTATAAAAACTGTTATAGTGAGTCCATGGAACGAAGCAGCGCGAAAAGCACGATGACGCACACATGAATGACAAGAACAAGCGCTGACTTGCAACTAAGCTTCTTTAATCAGAAGTAAAACATAGCCCTATATACATCACGCCGCCGAACGGTGCATGCGCAAAAAAAATATTTTCACATACCTTTTTTTTTTCTTTTCCCTCGCTCAAAAACCAAACCACACATATGGCACATATCTCATTTTATTCCAAGATATGAATTTTCCTTGTGATGTTAGGTCACCGACGCCTGACTGACACACGCTTGCGACATTTGGAGATGTGCGCGGCCTCAACAATTTCACATGCTTTCTGGCTTCTGCTTTTGAACAAAATGGATGAGGAACCAAAAACGGGCGTATACCCACAGTGGCGGCCACACCCACACTGTTTTTACAACTGACTAGGGAAAGGGCTCATGCATCGTGGCATCGCGAAAAAGGCAGATTTCGAGGTGCCACTACGCCAAAGCAAATGAAGCCAACATACTGTTAAGCTAAGGAAAGCATAGGGCATATTATTTGTCGCGTTGAACAATAGTGCATTGATTATGGTGGAGACTGAAGGGAATTAATGTGGACGAAGACGCACCCTTTCCATCGGTGAGTTACGAACCCGCAAGCTTCAAATTACACGTCCGATACTCTACGATCTAACCTAGGACGTAGGGCGCTCCTTCGTTTAATTTTAGGGTATTTATGTGCGTTTAATTCATGGGAGCGTTAGCCAGCACCACTTGTAGTCAGGGCAGTGAGTGTGGCACACACTTTTTGCCAGAGAACGTCACGTGGCACGTGATCTTTGTATGTAGTCAAGCTCCCAGACTGAGGCTGTGTACATCAAGAACTTCGTCATCATAAAAGCGAGCGCCTAAGGCACCGATCCAGTGTGCGCTGTCGTGTCTACCGTCCTGGAGGCACGCGTCTCATCTGTCTCTCATTTGCTGGCAATAATGACCGCTGGCGTCGTAGGGTTTGCGAAAGGGTATATAGAGCTATGAACTGAACGCGCTGGCGTTTATCACAGCACTCTTTACGACCCGCGAGTGGGGATGCCTCTATATTGCCACGCTTTATCGTCCACCTTCACTGGAGAACTTACAAACATGTCTTCTCTATATGGGCCATCTGCGTCGAACACATACTTTTATAGCTGCCTAAATAGGCTGAGTTATTTTTTACGTTTATCTTCATTTTAGAATTACAGTGCTGTTCGGCAAAATTCCGGTCACTGCGTTCACCTTAGAAAAGCGCGGAAAAAACGAATATGCGAAAGCCTTGCGGGAGCAACACGAAAATATGAAAACATCGTGGAACCAAAAAAAAAAAAAAGAAAACGTGGTCATACTTCCAGGAGCCTGAATAACCGCTTGCTCTGAATGGAATATTCACGTCAAATGATCGCACTCGAAATATTCTTTTGATGCTTCCTTGAATTATGGCTGCGAACAAAATATACGTCCTTTGTGTGCCATTGAAAAGATTATTTCAAACTGTTACATCGCTCAACGCTAACACCTTATAAAACTCTCAGAGTCACTTACGCATGCGCTAGGACGACTCGAGGACGAAATCTATTTCCATTTTACATTCACTCGATTGCAATACCCACCCCCCTTCCCCGCAATCATTCTACAACAAACAAGGTTTTCCACTGCCTCCGGGAGTAGAGGCATCGGAAGCTGTCTGCGCCTCCCGTGGTTTTGCAGTGCCTCCGGGATCGTCCCACCGTTGTCCAAGCGACGATGTTATTTTAATGTACAGTTCGAATGCAAAGAAGCGCGAACACTGTGACATCTACATTCTCTGCAGTTTTGCAGTTTGTTTCAAGCTATTGTGGCCTGGATTGTAATAGAAAGCCCCCAGACTCATCCATTATACAGTCAAGAACCATTCTAGCATCTTTTTATTGCCGCCAAGGCCAGATTGTGATGAAAGCAGCGTGCTGTGCTGCTCGCGTTTTATTCCGTCCCCCTTGTAGTAGTCTATAATTGATGTAATTAACGAAAGTGTGAGTTTCGTCGACTTGCCTTGCGTTATTACTTTGCGTCCCTTAATGCAAATAATAAAAGTGCGAATCGCTCTCCCGGCGTTTTGTACCAAAAGTGGTCGTCATCGTCACTGCGAGCATCATCATCATTCAGTTTTATTTTTTTATTTATTCCCTCTCGTCACACGACCAGCGTGACGCCTGCTACTGCTGCGACGCTACTACCACTACTACTACTACTACTACGATTACTACTACCACCACTACTACTACTACTACTACTACTACTACTACTACTACTACTACTACTACTACTACTGCTACCACTACTACTACTACTACTAACACCACCACTACTACTACTACTACTACAACTACTGCTACTACTACTACTACTACTACTACTACTACTACTACTACTACTACTACTACTACTACTACCACTACTACTACTACGACTAAATGATACGCTCCAAACTTGTTGCCGCTTTGTTTACAAAACAAACCTTGTCTTACACACACACAAATGCTGGTGCTCATTGCAAAATGCCTGTTATTAAGGCATCGTGTTAGATAAAAGAAGCCAAACATATAAGCGTTGCTATTTCGAAGGACTCATCATTGTTTCTCTTCCCCTGGGAACAAAATTCATACAGAACTCTGGCCGACAACGTGTGCACAAGGAACAGCCACTCTGCTTTCCGGCGGCAAGTGCGGTGGCTTTCGAGCATGTGGTATAGGAAGTGTAATATGCGAAACCCAGACATTTGTGCACATTAAAAAGGAAACAAACAAAACTATTTTTACTTCCACAGGTGACCTAAGAAGTGAACGACTTATGCAAGACTTTCGAGAGTTGTCCGCCCACACGTCGAGGGAAGAAAAGCTCGACAAAGTTATATATAAAAAAAATCCCAAAGATGAGTGCTTTGATATGTTACGTGTTGACAGCATAGCGCGTGAACAAGGATTTCCTTGGTTATACGAGTCCGGAGTCAGTCAGCCGAGGAGCACGCATCACAAGCTCGTGAGTTGCCTGCATATATAAACGGAAGCTGACGGGTATAAGCCCTCGACTGCTGCGTACACCAGTGACGTCAGCGGAAAACGAGCTTTAGCGTATGCGACTCTCCGCTTCCTTGTTGAGAGTGCACGCTGATGCAAAAAGCTTGAGATGCGGGCCGCAGCCTGGATCGAAAAACAAGTTGCATACTCTAACAACCTTATGAAGGGAAGCTGCCGCAGAAGCAGCGATGCATCCGAGGCAGCTCAAGTGCACTTCTCTTTCGCGCAGCTCTACTTCCTCACATTAATCTTCCTTTTTTTGTTCTTGTAGCTCCGTAGTAGCCTTGATGAGGGACACAAAGCTTCCACAACTGGTTACTCAGCGTTTCGCCAAAACGATAAACTGGTGGGTACACTACACAGAATATGGACACTGCATACAGAAACTGTATTCAATTAGGATCACCCTGAGATTTAAGACAGTTGAGCCGCTCGAAGAACTTTTTAAATGCCACGAGGAAGATTGAGTTATGATTGTTTTTTATATACTAACCAAATTTTTGAACATTCACTCGGTCGATCCATTGTACCATATCAGCTGTAGGCTGGGAAGGTGGTTCCTCTCCACAAGTTTGGTAACAAGAGCTTAACAACTGTAGGTAATGCAAAATTTCACTTATTATCATACGTTAATGTCTGAGCTTTTACGGGCCTAAACCACGATATGGTTATGAGGCCTGCCTTAATGGAGAATTCCGGGAATTTTGATCATCTGGTGTTTTCAAACGTGCACTGACATAGCCGAGTACTCCGGCCTCTACCACTCCGCCTCAATCAAAATGCGAGCACCATGACCGGGATCGAACCCGCGGCCTTCGGATCTGCAGCCGGGCGCCGTAACCACAATACCACCGCGGTGAACTACTAGTACTTGCTGCATAGTACAAGAACGTATGATATTCAGCAGCCCCGTCAACATCTTTTATTGCACTTTATTTGGAGAACATATGGCTTCAGAAAAGCATACTCACGTGAGACTGAACTCGTAACTTGCATCGTTTTCTTGGTTGTTCATCATGTAATGATGGCATGCTTCCAGATGTCTGAAAATCATTCGAAAAAGTCTCTCACAACTTCATACTGCAAAACATAGCCACATAAAATATTCACGCTATTAATTTTAAGAGATCGAATCTTTTTCTTCGCAATCGCTGACATTAGATTACTGCTAACGGTTTCAATACCCGCTGGTCTTTGTTGCGTCTGGGATGTCCCCAAGGTTTGGTTCTCGGTCCTTAACATATAATGGCGACCATTCTTAGCCAGCAACTTCTGACATTCGACTATTTGCTGGTGATTGTTTTAGATTCAGAGATATTACTACACATTGGGACACTAGGTAACTTCAAGCCAACCTAGATAATATATTCACCTTATGTAGTCTATCACTAAAAACGGAAGGTGATGCTAACGTTCCCAAAGTATATGTGGCGATGTAGTCGTTAATTAAAAAAATGCATTCAAATTGCCTGTATTACTCATATTCTATTATATTCATGATCAAAACTCGCTGTATCATTAGCCGACGCTAGTCACCTGTGGTAGCCAGAATTATCCAGTGCTAATGTGCTACGTTACGCAGAGCTGGCGAATGACGAACTGCACAGGCAGACTTAAGGCAAAATTTTAGACAAATGATATTTTTGTGCTTATTTTGACCCTCCTATTGTCCACGCGTTGAAACGTCGAACACCTGCATGAAGCGCGTGCCCATGCTGTTGAAATGTTTAGTATTCATGTAAATCTATTCACCTGAATATATCTTGCGCGGCATAATACGCTTTTCGTGACTGGTGGGACGGTGAGAAACAGCTCGGGAAGAAGTCGTTAGCGGTTTTTGGCAAACTGCTGCAGCATGTTTGCGAACTCTACTCGGGCGATGCGGAAAGGCTGTAGAGAGCTTTCGGCTGTCGTGTTCACGCCACCTTCTAATTACTTCGCACCTTTTTATAGACCATTTAGAGGTGAACATTGTTCTACTGGTACCGTTATTATGTTGCAGTTTTGTAAACTTATGTCGCAATCTGTGATAAAGTGAGAATCAACATTTATACCTGCATTTTGTGCGAGTCGACACGTTTCCATTCTCCGCTTTGCGCTCAGCCGGCACGCGCAGATAAGTGCTACAAAAATCGCACAATGATTCGTCTGTACCTAAAAGATCGTTACACTAACAGTTTTCTAGTCGTTTCCTCTCATTTTTCCCTGAGACCCACTCAGGTTTGTTGCCATTTTTTTCTTTTTCTTTTCTTTTCTTTCTCTCCGCCGCATATAAAGACTATTTACGGCTGCCGCGATAGCAACCTGCCGGAATCTTAAGCTTAAAATAAACTTCATTCTATCGCTGTCTCTATGAATAGCATTGTCTACTCTTCGAGATCTTCTGCCCACGCCGAAATATCAGCGCGCGTTAAAGCATTCAGCTTCCCTCCCTCCGCCAAATCCTTTTTATTGCGATAGCAGTTACATGGTCAGTCTCGACGGGTTTTTGCCGTCGCCGTCGCCGTCATGTCCTGCCGGTAGGGAGTACAAATTGATAAGATCCCCCCCCCCCCCACCCCGTGCATTTTATGTTCTACCGCGAGGTAAAAGCCCGCGAGCGGGGGCGACGAACGTGGCCGAAGCAGAGTTCAAACGTGCCGGCCCATTTCCGTCGCTAGGAGGGTGCGTGCCATAACATCACACCGCTCGGGAGGCCTGCCGTCGAAGCAGATAGGAAACGCCGCGCTCGTCCTTAACGACCATGAAAAGACACGAGGTGCGGGAAGGGGGGGGGGGGGCTGTCACGCGAGCAGCCATTTTGAATTTTGAATCTAAAGGCGCGGTCGCGATCGCTGGCGCGTGCGCTATGTCAAAAGCCATCACAGCGGGCGGCTCGTATACCTTCTTACGTGCTGCGCTCTCAACGCGACGTGACTATGCGGAGAGCATCTCTCCGTAGAGCGGCCGTATTCTCTTACATCAGCGTTTTGTTTAGAATAACAGAGAGCTGAGCTGGTTGGTACGTATTCGTTCTAAAAAGAAACAGGGCGTGCAAACACGGACACAAGAAAGAGATTAGGACACCACAAACGCCGACTAACAACTGAAGAGACGCACAACGGCTGAAAAGAAAGAAGGCACGACAACTTATCTGCGGATGCCCATGCAACCGGCGAACCTATCTATCAATCCGGCACGCGTGGCGGTCTACGTGGAAGATAACTGTTAAGGCATTTGATTTCATCTTTATGCAAGTTAATCGACGGTTGGCTCACGCATGCGCTACTACTATTCTCGATATGCCATGCTTCAATCATCAGGCGCGTTTCTTCATTTCTATGACGGTACAACACTGCGCATTCATGGAATTTTGGCGTGCATTTAGACTCTCGACAATGTAAAGATAGATTAGAAGGTGAGCCTCCTGTTAGCGATCTCTTATGTTCCAACAATCTCTGGTTAATGCATCGGCCCGTTTCTCCTACGTAGAAGCGGCCGCAGCTGAAAGGGACCTTATACACCACACTCGTACGGCTATCAGTGAATTTGTTGGTGTGTTTTACGAAACGATTATCGGTCCGCTTCTTGTCTTTTACTCGCTCATTCTTCCTCTGCACAGCGGCACAAATCTTACCTAGCTTATTGGCAGCCGTGAAAACAACATTAACGCCGTATCCACTTCCTACTTTCTTTAGCCTGTGAGATATGCAATGAATGTACGGAATACCCACGACGCGTTTCTTCCGATCGCTTTCTGCAACAATGCTCGGACTTAACACAATAGACTTCTTTAAACGCTGAGCGACCGTGGCCAGTGCATCACGAGGATACCCTACATTTAAAAGACGCGTAACCTGTGCGCTAAAGCTATCACTCATTTTGTGCTCACACGACTTGGTGAGGGCTGACTTAAGGCAAGACATGGCGATGCCGTTTTTCACAACCTTCGAGTGTTCGACGAAAAATTTAACAGCGGTTTGGAATATCAAGGAGAATACTGCCAGCACACGTGGTTCTTCTGGAACGTTAAGGAAATGTCTAGAAATTGTATTCAATTATTTTGAGGCACCTCTATAGTAAAGCTCAGCCCTCCTCCATTTAATTCAAATTTTTCGCTCACGGAAGTTGATACGGCGTTTATGTTGTTTTCACGGCTGCCAATAAGCTAGGTAAGATTTGTGCCGCTGTGCAGAGGAAAAATGAGCGAGTAAAAGACAAGAAGCGGACCGATAATTGTTTCGTAAAACACACCAACAAATTCACTGATTGCCGTATGAGTGTGGTGTATAAGGTCCCTTTCAGCTGCGGCCGCTTCTACGTAGGAAAGACGGGCCGATGCATTAACCAGATATTGTTGGAACATAAGAGATCGCTAACAGGAGGCTCACCATCTAATCTATCTTTACACTGTCGAGAGTGTAAGTGCACGCCAAAATTCAATGAATGCGCTGTGTTGTACCGGCATAGAAATGAAGAAACGCGCCTGATGATTGAAGCATGGCACATCGAGAATAGTGGTAGCGCATGCGTGAGCCAACCGTCGATTAACTTGCATAAAGATGAAATCAAATGCCTTAACAGTTATCTTCCACGTAGACCGCCACGCGTGCCTGATTGATAGATAGGTTCGCCGGTTGCATGGGCATGCGCAGATAAGTTGTCGTGCCTTCTTTCTTTTCAGCCGTTGTGCGTCTCTTCAGTTGTTAGTCGGCGTTTGTGGTGTCCTGATCTCTTTCTTGTGTCCGTGTTTGCACGCCCTGTCTCTTTTTAAAATGGAAAGCGTTTTGTTGTTACGGGAGATCGGATACACAACAGTTAGTTGCCAGCCTCACTTCATGTAACCCTACAATGTGTTGCTATCACGTTGCCCTCGTGGTAAAACTACGAATTTTTCGCTAACACTATAAAACAAGACGACGGCAACTCAAAGTACCGGTGCACTCTACTACAAAAGGAGGGACGGAAAAACAATATTGAGAACAGCAACTGCGAGATTACCGGCCTGGGCTCGGGAAAGGATTCTTCGTCGAGCTACAATATGTGGTATTTGCAATGTCCATTTTAATGGCAGGCCATGTTCGTTGGCAAAATGAGGCTTTCTGACCTGACGCCTTCGGTCAGTTAAGCGAAGTCGGTCGTGTACTGGTCATTTGGCACTGCTGTCGCCGAAGTTTTGTTAGTATGACTTGAAGAGGCCGGGCTGCAACTGAAACGTCGACAAAATGATGTGTACACCTACCATGGGTCGGCAAAAATTTGGAGCTGACTCAGACTCACTCATGAAATGTATTTTGCATTTAAGGCTCACTCGAACTCATACTCCCCAAAATATTTCTCTTTCGGACTCACTCGGACTCCGACTCACTAAAAATTTTCTCAACCAAGTTCACTGGGACACAAACTCACCAAAATATTGCACGTTTGGCTCACTGACACTTATACTAACGGCTCGATCTGAGTCTAAGTGACTCTTAGTGGGTCGACTCATGAGTACATTAGCGTATAGTTAACTTTTTCTACCATAGTGTCAACGCTCTTTAATATCGAAATCCCATATAACTGGTGCTCTACTAGGCGCGTTTTGATCTCAAAGCTTCAAATACGAGTTAACAGTGGTTACAATTCAGTAAGGACATTTCTATCGAAAGAGATGACCCACACGAGATCCATCATAAAAAAAACACAGCGCTAATTGAAGCATAGACAGGGAAACAACATACGAAGACGGGCACTGATTAGCACTGTGTTTTTTTATGATGGATCCGTACCACGAGCTCGCATCGAAACACTTCTAAATCACACGAGATATTTTAGGGGCGAAGCTCTGTATAGCATAACCTGGTCGGTCGTCGCTCCGTCCAGCGTTCCCCCGCCGTCGCGTCTCCCGTATCATTCAATAGATGGAGCTGTCCCATAGAGATGCATGCAAATTGCAGTTCGGTGACGACATACTAGATGGCGCTGTTCCATAGAAATGTGTGCAATATGGCGCTTGGGTGAATGCACGCTAGATGGTATGTTTAGATGTGAAGCATCTTATAGCGGAGTTCAATCCGGTGGTGGTGTGCGGCGTGACCACCCTTACTGCGCATGCGCAAGCCCTCTCCACACACCTGCCCCCTCTCCTCTCCCCCTCTTCCACTTCTCCCTCTCCCCTCCCCTTCTCCACTTCCCCTCTCCCCTTTGCCTCTCTCTCCCCTCTCCACTCCGCCTCTGAAACGCGGGCTCTACCTGCCGAAACGCTGCTTCGCATCGCCTCATGGTCCCCTTTAGCGGGAGATGGTGCGATTCTTTTTTTATCTAGAACTTCCCGTGAAAGATTTTTCCAGAGGGAGGTCAAACCCCCCTCCCCACGCCCCCCTCTGTAACTCAAGAATGATAAAAAATATTGAGAGGAAGTATGAACGCCAGTGTTTTGAAGTATCTGTGAGTAGACGTGAGTATAAACGTAAGTCAGCATAACGCTGATAACGCTGAGTTGAGTAGATAGGACCATAGGCCGGCAAAAAAAGTTTGGAGCTCACTCCGACTCACTCATGAAATATATTTTGCCCTTAAGGCTCACTCGGACTCAACTAACTAAACTTTTTCTCATACGGACTTACTAGGACTCATTCTCAATGAAATTTTTCTCAATCGGACTCACTCGAACTAAGACTCACTGAATTTTTTCTCAACTGGACTCACTCGAACTCAGACTCACGAAAATATTAGCCAGCCTGACTCACTCAGACTCAGACTCACGGCTTGATATGAGTCTGAGTGAGTCTAGTGAGTCGACTCATGGGTGAGTTTGCCGACGTATGCCATCTACATGTGACTTAGAGCTTTGCGGCAACCAAGGTTACCTCTTCTAACTCAAGCCTTAAGATATGTCTCTCTGTCTCGATATATATATATATATATATATATATATATATATATATATATATATATATATATATATATATATATATATATATATAACTTGCGTACAACTGCATAAACAATTGTGTGTTGTATTGACATTTCTGCCATCATCAGAGATGTTAATCACCTACGGCATCAACTCTGTAGACCAGAAACACAATTTTACCATTGATGATGTCTCGCTGCAGTAAAAGCAAAACTTCATGTGTGATGCTCAACGCGACGTTATATTGGACACGTGCGGATTGTTCTGTCAAGTCAAAGTTCGGGTCGGAGCCCCCTGCGCAGAAAATGACACGGGTTCATGAATAACTAAACACGAATGGAGCTGCCTACTACCTTCTCGGCCGCTGTGTTCCTGAGGGTATATCACCACCATGACACTTAACAAAAAATACCATGGACGCGAAAAAAGATGAGTGCGGGGAGCTCTCGACGCACCATTTTGACATCGTGGTGAAGCTTAGCTGTCAGACTACTTCTTGAGCTGGGCTTCCCACCTACCTTTGTTTTGACAGACCCGCCAAGGGAAGAGCCAAGACAATATCAGAGTGGCGTGCTGCCACGTAGATGCCAGCTCTCGTGTTAGGAGTAGAAAAGCGTAAGCATAGTGTCTCAAGTCGTGCAAGTCACTCCTTGAAGAAGAGCGACGATACTCCATACCTGAATCTAAAAATATATATGCGCTAGACTCTACACTCAGATGACTCTATATCCCATTTCTGTGGATATATATATATATATATATATATATATATATATATATATATATATATATATATATATATATATATATATATATATATATATATATATGCGTTTTATCGAATGCATAGCAGAGAACAGTGCGGCAGCTGTAGGCAAGCATAGTGAGGCCAATTTTAGTAGCACTCCGTACATTTGACAGCCCAATTTTTGATCTGCCAAGTTTCTTGCTGAATATATATTTCGTATATATTATAGTGACAGCAAATATATGCACATTCCAGGCATATTTTCTCGTCATCGCGAGGTTTCGTATAAAGTTCAAGCGCGATGACATCGTTCCTCGCATCGTATGTTCGATCTGCTAGGGCGAAAGAAGGGGAATCGTTGGAGGGGCTCGTTTCTTTGTTAGACACAACCAATGAAATCAGCAGACGATTAAGCAAAGGAAAGCATTGGGGACATCATTTGTGGTTTTTAACTGTAGTGCAATGATTATGACCAAAAATCAAAAGAATTAAAGCGGTCGAAAAAGCTGCCTTCTCATCGGTGCGATCCGAACCCTCAACCTTGCAATTGCGCATCCGATGCTCTACCCCTCAGGAAAAGAAATAGTGTTCCACACTTAGCGCCTTGGCTACGAGCGGCGCTGGCTAAAAAACTCCCAGAGACTTAACGCACATAAATACCCACCAAAACGTGGACAAGAGATCGAACTCCGTCGTAGCTCAATTGGTAGAATATCGGGTACGTAACTCGAAGGTTGTGAGTTGGGGATCCCACCGACAGAAAGGGTGCTTTTTCGTCGACTTAAATTTATTTCAGTTTAGGTGATAATCCTTACACTACAGTTAAAAAACAACAAATACCATCCCCTATATTTTTCTTGGCTTTAGTGTCTGTTGGTTTCACTGGTTGTGCTACTTAAAGCGCGCGAGGGCAGCTCATGCGGAGAAGAACCGCACAGGCTGTCTACCTCGCGCGAACGCGAGAATGGACCAGTGGCGTAGGCAGAAATATTTTTCTGGGGGCCTTATACTACTCCGGTGTGCGCAACGGACCTATAAAAATGCCGCCGTTTCGTGTTGTGGACGACCTAATGAGATTCGTTTTTTTTTGCAGGCGTTTCTGTAGCTTAGAAGTTGCTTTAGAAAGCGAAAATGCTGATGAAATAAGGAAGAAAGGAGAAAGACATACATATCAGGAGAATTAGCAGTAACCCCGCACATACAACCGACCATCCTTGAATAGGTAAGAGCCACTGACATCTCTTAATCAGGTCTCTAAGCTCGAAGGCGCAGGCTTGGTTCCCGGCGAAGGCAGCCGCATTTCGATTGGGGGCGAAATGAAAAGCAAACTTACGCACTTAGATTTAAGTGCACGTTAAGGAACCAAAGGTGGCCAAATTTCCGGAGCCCCCCAGTACGGCGCCTCTCATATTTATATAGCGGTTTCGGGACGTGAAACCCCAATAATAATACTTATTTTTACCGCTGAATCTGTGCCCACATTTTCCCCTCGAACACGGGAATACTACTGAAACCGTACTGATATCGTCAGGCCAAGAAGCCGCGAAGTGTTTCTCTAAAAAACCTCAGCAATCTTTTGGCCTTCTCTCTTGCGTCTCCATCTATTCATGCTTGCGCGTTACCATTTCTGAAATGCTTTAAGTTATGCGGTTGACGAAGTGGACATCTCTAGCATGCAGGCCAAATCCTCAAGCGTCCCTTCCCAAGTTACTGTCGTAAAGCAGTGCAGTAGTTGGTGTGCACGTGGACGATATATGAAACGGGCTTAGCATAAATATTTAGATGTGGATAGCAAAAAATGCTCGAGAGCAGACGCGTCTCCCAGAAGGAGCGACGTTGGATGGACGTGAGCGAAGCGCCTATGCGACCATGACGGAGGTAACGCACGTTACCTGCTTTTACATTGGAAAATAGTCTCTTGCGTGTCGCGAAGCTTACAAGAACGGCAGCCGCTGCCTCCAGATTGACGTCACCTAATAGTTCCAGACGTCATAAGCGCGACGACAGAGCGGCGACTTTACCTTATGCCAATGTCGGTAGATATGCGCCCAACAAACAGTTCGTAAAATCTTTATCGTGCACTTTATATGCAGTGGAGGCTATCCTCTTCCAATTCAATGAGCTCTTGAGGCCCTACTTAAGGCGGATAGGCATAGTTGCTTTTGCATATAAAAGTAAGCTTATGCTTTGCTGCTGTCAGTGACGTCCCTTAGAGCTAGCGATCATTCTCTTTAGCATGCAGTTTTTGTGGTTAGGAAAAATAACGTTACAAGCATGAACAAGTTGAGCAATGTGGCAGGTTGTTCATCCTTTGCCACGTGGGGGATTTGTGCCCAGTGTTTCACGAGCGTCAGCCATTTGCGAGCTTCGCGTAAAGGAATACGATCTCTTTACACAAGTGCTCGAAAGCCTAACAAGTTGGTTATCAGTAATGAATTCCATATTCTTAGGAAGAGTACGCGACAAAGAGCAAAGAGGGCTGAATATTCGGAAGTGTCCGTAGAAAGTCTTACGTTTCTGGCTTACCTAGGAAAATCAAAAATGATTACCGAATGCTTGTTCTTTTCTGCCGTTACTTGGCTTACCCACTATGCTCTGTAAACTAAGCAATCCATTTCATTCTTCATTGTTAAAATATGGACCATGATGTGGGGGACGCGTAGGCAAAGTTTACTGTTCGTAGATTAATTGCCAACTTTGTAGCGTATTCAATAAACAATACAAGTGTAGTTTACACACGCCGCTGAAATATAATAATAAGAACGAATTTTGTAAGAATAAAAGCAACCGCTAAGTTCTGTGTGCGACCAATAACTTGTGAACGCAATAACGCATGAACCAAACGCTGGAGGAACAGTTAAATTTGCGCTTTTACTGAGAGGAGTGCCATTTTTACAAATTGCTCACAAGAAACAACTTCGCTGAAAGTTATGTTAGTATCTTTTGTGCGATGCAAGAGAAATTCTCGAAGTTCAGTTTGCCTCGTGCGTTCGGTTACGCTGGCTAGTACCACAGCTGTTATGGGCTACCTCTTTGCGGTTAGAGCAAATGACAACATGCAATCAGTCTTTTGTATGCTGAGTGCGCAAACCACGGAGCCCCCGCTCAGCGGAAGCAACCCGCAAATATATATGAAAATATTCTGCTTCGCATATGCTCGTAGGACAGTGGGGTCGTTCCGTGTGTTTCAAAAAGCCAGAAAGAGAAATACAGTGGTGGATGAAGACAATATTACCTAAGCTGCACACCAATGCTTATTGGTATTTCGCAAAGTGGCGGTGCTTTTGAGTGCAACTGCGCGAACACAGCGTCGGCAGTACAGAAGAGATATGCGTGGCAATAATGACAAAGCTTTAAAGAATAGCACATCCGCAGTAGCAAATGAGCTGATTAATGACGACTGGTGAAGTATCAACTTCGAAATGACATCGAAAATATTGACTCGAGCAACGACATGTTGTCCAAACTTGTGGGAGGGAGCACAACACTGTGTCATGTCGATGTAACGCAAAGACGCTGTACAAACGCAAATAGACATGAGAGCAAAAAGGTCATATGAAGCATAACGAATATGTTTGTCGATATGAGTAGTTCTAATGCCACTTATGTTATTACGTCGCACAGAAAGTAACCTGCCCAAGTTGGAAAGAAGAAAATGAACTTCATTGAATCGCGCTGTTCTTTTTGTACTACAGCCCCACTCTCTCCTAAACATTGCAAAGACCTCTTTCAGTCCCAATATTGTTACACGGACTAGCAAAGTTTCATACGACCGAAACGCTCTCGCATTTCAAAAGGACGTGTAATTGCTTGCCTCCCCGTAGTGGGTGATTGCGCATATTTTTTTTTAATTTTTAGCTTATTTAGAGAAGGCGTGCTAAATGCTACCCCGTGTTGCTGCATATATTATATTCACTGTAAATTATCTTGATGTTTTTATTGATATCTTAATTTTTCTTTGCTAACTGCTACAAATAACCTACCTATCCTCAATACTGGTTACGTGACAGTGCGAAAATTCGTGTAATCGTCGTAATCACGATAGTTTTCACTACGGCAAAAAGCTGTCGTCACAATAAATCAGTTCAGAGCCAATGAGATAGCTAAAGTCTACCGTGTTTTGCATATACTACCCTTAGTTAGGTGGATCTCGTGTGACGAGATGGCGCCAACATAAATGCGGCAATCATTGTGATGACCATTCCATCCTGTACGTTTAGAAACAAGTGGCATTCTTTTGGTCCATCAAAAGTGCGTGAGACGCCTCTGAAGCTTCATTGCTGGGAATGTTTTACTTACCTGCCGGGTAGAGGCAAGAATAGATGCAATGTCTTGCGAACCATACCTTTTTGATATTTAGGGAGCAAGCAACTCTTTGGAAAAACAGAATGTACTTGCCTACACCGTAAGAGGTAGTCATATTATTTTAGTAAGTTACCGTGAAAACTGCTTCACAGCGACATCCATGGCTGCGTGCCTGCGAATGATGTGCCCTTGGGGTGCGTTCTCTCGAGCTGTCGCCATGGCAATTCTTGCGTCCACTTTCTCTTTTTGTGAATGTGGACGCAGGAATTGCGTCCGCATTCACGTTACTGTTTACTTTGTGATGTGCTTGATCCGATCGCGTGGTGCTTCATACTCTTTCACCATATAAGAAAACCAAAGTAGGATTCGCCATAAACAAAAACCCGGAAAAACAGACACTGTTTCTCACGGCACGATCATCTGTAAGTGACGGCAGGCCAAGGCTGCAGTTTGCCCCCTAGCGTCTCTCGTTTGCTAATAGTGAGTAGGTTCCCATGGGATGAAACAAAGAGGAAAAGAAACCGCGCAAGCGGAAACAGTGAACTGGATCTTAGCGTGTTCGGGAACGTGTCATTCAAGACCAGCATGCTTGCTGTTTTGGCCCCGGCGTCCTATTCCTAGGAAAGTAAATCCTTACGGGAGTGCGTTCCGTTGATCTTTGATAAGCTTCTTAAAACTTTGGTAAATCGCCAAAGATGAACACGAAGCTGCAAAGGGGGGTGGAGGCATCAACTTTCCAACAGCCTGCGCTTAGTTCCTCTATGCAGGTGTGCCGTAGAACATGAAATGATTTTTAAGCATTTTTTTCAGGTTTCTACCCTGAAGCGTACACTACTTTTGTAGGAGATCTTGTTGATATGGCTGCCTTTCTTAGCCATGATTGCAAGTTTATTTTTTTAACAATTTGAGATTTCAAAGTTTGATCAATATGAGCCATGATGAAGAAGCCCCGATTTCGGGTCGCTTTGTTATTCAATATTATAGTTCGGCTCCTCCGCCTCTCAAAATATTCACTTAACTATGAGCGCACACCCCGGAATCGCGAGGAAGAAATGAGGCATTCCCAATTTCTTTACAAATCTCCCGTTTGAAAACATTACACTTAGAGTAAAAAAAAAAAAAACAGGCGAAGCATGTTGCATAGGCACCTGCTCTTCAACAGGATAGAAAGCTGGGCTAGTTGGTACAAATGCATCATTTATGCAGCGCTAAAGGACAAAGACTAAGAAGGAACATTCACACAGGACGAGCGCTGACTCGCAACTGAAAAATTCATTTGAAACAGTTCATCCAAGAAAACAAGAAGAACAATAAAAGACAAGGAACACCGTGTGCAAAAGCAAAAAGGCAAAAAAGGGGGGTAATCTAGTCACTATCACAAGCATTACTTCAAAGAAGACGTGCTCAGCAGCAAAGAAAGCTTTATCCGTCAGTGACATTGATGCCTGACTGACGCATGCGTCACCCATTCTTTTGATATGGAAGGCTATCACCTCTCGAGTGACCTTGCATTTGTGTGACGACAAGACTTTCGTATCTGAAAACACTGGAGAACAACCACACGTGCCGCAGTGCGACGCGAGATGCGAAGCATCCGATTTTTTTTCAGCAACTGCTTATGCTCCTTTAAATGCACATTTATTCACCTGCTTCTTAGCCCCACGTAAGAATTCCCACAAGTAAGTGGGATCTGGTAGACGACCCCACACTTACACGGCACATACGTAGCCTTTACATGGTTCGTTCCACAGCCATCACCTAACAGGCAACTGTGCTCTATTTTCCTCCTAACGATAGGACATATTCCTGAAAATTTATTTGGAGCAGAGAACACTGTCTTAACCCCTTATCTATTATCTACATTACTCAGCTATCGATGCTCCCATCGATACCATGGTTTAAATGTGCCTTTAAAGGAGCATAACCAGTCGCTGAAGAAATCGGATGCTTCGTATCCCCCATCGCACTGCGGCACGTGTGGTTGTTCTGCAGTGTTTTCAGATACGAAAGTCTTGTCGTCCCACAAATCCAAGGTCACTCGAGAGGTGAGAGAAGCATTCCATATCAAGAGAATGCTTGACGCATGCGTCAGTCAGGCATCATTGTCACCGACGGAAAAAGAGTTTTCTTTTCTGCTGAGTACGTGTTTTTTCAAGTAATGCTTATGTAAGTGACTAGATTACACTCCTTTTTTGCATATTCGCTTTTGCGAACTGTTTTCCCTGCCTTTCATTGTTCTTCTTGTTTTCTTGGATGAACTTTTGCAAATAAATTTTTCAGTGGCGAGTCAGCGCTCGTCGTGTGTGAATGTTGCTTCTTAGTCTCTGTCCTTCAGCGCGCATTGAACGCCAGCATGAATTTACGAAATGCATCCTTTCCACGAATCATCTAGAAGTAACAAGCACCATGAAAGATAACCGGCTCTCTTTGCTGGCTGGTTTTCGTAATAATATATCGAAAATTATGTTCGGTAAACGTCCGGTTAATTCGGAGTTTGTTGAGTAACCGGATTTGGATGGTCGACGCTCTGCAGACTGGCAAGAATTCCGTCTGAGCGGAAGTGGCTTCCCATGCTCTCAGATCGGATCACTCCGGAGTGACGTATCGGCTTAATCTAACCGTTTGCGCCAGTGCGCACGCGCGTGACTGCGCCGAGAACATAGCCGAAGCAGCCGTCACGGCTTAAAGGGAGCCCGGGAACACCGTGCTTGAAGCTGTTGGGAAGCACAAGCCATGAGATACAGCTATTGTTCATCGCTCAGAGCTGACGGTCACCTCGCGCGCGGGTTCATTTCCATTCGCGCGCGGGTTCATTTCCCGAATCTCCTACACACCGTGGTGTGTCAGCGGCTAAGCTGTAGCGCTGACAAGCTCGAGCAAGCGTGTTCCACTCCTGAGCATGACGCGCCCATTAAAGAACAGCAGGTAAATAATTGATATGAAAGCATTTATAGTTGGAGTTGTACACTTTCTTGCCCTTGTCCTTTTTGCGCTTGTTACACATGAATGAATCAGTACCAACTCGCGCGCCTTTCTGTGTTCCTGCATCTAATGTCTCATTCAGTCACGTGCGCGCCACGATCGGCGTCCTCCGCGACATGCGCTGACATTATTTCCAGTGCAACTTTTGAAGGACCGCTGGACGTCGTTAAATTGGACAATACTTCTTTCGCATTCACAATTAAGAAGTGCTTAGGTGTCATCGTATTTTTTGTGACTGTGTCTCACTGTTGCACGCGTCATAACTATAGCATAACCTTGCCACTAAAACCACATAATAAATATTTTTATTAGGCCCGCAAGGCGGCGGAGAGGCAAGACCTCGACGTCCCCATGTGGGAGGCCTAGGCCCAGCCAAACAAATTGCTGGTCTCAATAAAAGTTTATTCCTCCTCCTCCTCCTCCACGAATTCAAAAATCCATCTAAAATATCTATTAACTGGCATCTAAAAACCGGCCTTTATTCGACAGAGTCGTGCCGCGTTATGCCTTACGAAGGAAGCGAAGCAGAACTCAACACGTCTCTGAGCCACTGTAAAGGTCGCTTTGACGGCTCATTATTTTGGAATTGGAGAAGATTCTTAACCTTGGGGTTGCTAAAAGTCCGAGGATAATGAGAGAAATCTCGCAATAGATAAGCGCAAGGCTGGCAACGCTTAGCCTCAGGGCTTACGTATAACAGGCACTCCCCAACGCATCAAATCCGTTCGGTATTTGCGTGCTATATCATGAAAGAAATGCATGAGGGCGGGTGCGCACATTCTCATTGAGGCTTAGAGCATACGCTGGCCGAAAGCGTTAAGCCCTGTAAGTTCCGTCTGCTATTTTTAATGAGTGCGTATTGGTGCAAACAGGCGTGGTGTCGGTATTACCGCGGCAGTGTGGGCGAACTCCGTACGTGACCAATGAACTTTAGGCATCATTAGTGGCAAAAAACAGCAACTGTGTATAACGGGCAGCAACTCGAGTAAAGGCTTACACGAGTTATTCGGGTATTAGTTCTATCTGAAAGCTAAGCTCCATTCACAGCAGAAGGAACAATACTGTAAATATGCGCCACAGCTACGGCAACGTGAGTGTACGGTAAACTATAGCGTTCAGTTCTTTTTCAGGGAACCCGGGCGCGCCATTTTCTGTGAAGCAGCTGTACATTAAGGCGATGAGTTTGTAGTTCGTTTAATTCTTATACGGAAAGTGAAGCAAGAGCTATAGGACGGTTGGCCTGAAGGAGGAGAATGGGGCATATGACATAGGCAGTGTGTTTTCATTTCCGCCGTTTCTACAACATGCAAGAACGAGGGTAGATGGAAAGGAGGAAGCAAGGTGTACGCATTTGACATACGCAGCGTCGCGGAGGTGTATTTCCTTGGCGCGCCTAACGTATACCGGAGATGATTCTACACATGGTAATATAGGTTTTAAGCCTTTCGGGCCTTCCGTATATGCCAGTCATCTTGCGTATAGCGGAATCCCGGCTGGTAACTACGCATTCGCGTGCCTTACTGGAAAATTCCAATAAACCTAACAGGCCAGAAGAAAATGTATGTAGTTGCACTCAACATGAAGGCTGTTGGAACTGCGGAGGCGTGATTCGCCTGCCCTTCAGCGACGCTCGCGTTCACGGGTAACCGTCCATTGGCGTTCCAAACGTGCAGCCGTCTCAGCGTCTATGGCGGGAAAGGATACGCGGCGAGGCTATTTCCCTCCTTCTCATTCTTACACCACTCCTCCCCACCCTCCGTCCACTCTCTCACCCCTTCCTATATCATACGACACATGGCGGAGCTAACACGGTTTTGCCTGACGCTATACATGACTATGCGCTGCTTTACCCTCTCCCGTCCACATTTTCCTTATCCCCACCCTCACTTCCCTTTGCCGCATTCTTAGTATACCATACTATACATGGTTAGCAATGAAACCGACAATTGAACCAGAAAAATTATAGGGGACCACGGAAAGCACCGGGGACATTATTTTGGTTTCTTAACTGTATTGTAATGATTACCACTTAAATTGAAATAAATTAAAGTGGAAGAAAAATCACCCTTTACATCGCTGGGACCGGAACCCATAACATTTGAATTATGCGTTCGATGTTCTACCATTTGACCTAGAAAGAAGGCTGTTCCGCCGTCGAGTTCTTTGTAGGGTACATATATATGCTTAATACCTGGGACAATTATAAACTCGCGCACTATCTCGCATGCTATCGCATGCCACCGGCATGCCAGGGTTTATTGGCCAGCCGCCCCCTCGTTCGAAGATCGAGCCCCGTGACGCCCTTTGGCAAAAAAGAATGTTCCACACTCACTGCCTGTGCTACGGGTGGCGCTGACTAACACGCCCAGATATTGGGCACACATAAATAACCTACAAAAAAAGAGGATAGGAGGGCACCCTCCGTTGTAGCTCAAATTGTAGAGCATCGGACGCGTAATTGTTAGCTTGTGGGTTCCGATTCCGCCGACGAAAAGGGTGCTTTTTCGTCCACTTGGGTTTGTTTCAATTTAAGTGGGAATCATTACAATACAGCGAAGTAACCACAAATAACGTCCCCGGTACTTTCCTTGTCTGTCGGTTTCATTAGTTGTATATGACACAGAAAACAAGGTCCTCGGACCATTCTTCTACTTTCATACAAGGCTATGCTGTTTTACTCTCTCCTGTCCTCATTTCCTTTCTCCTCCCAATCAGATCACTTCCTCTCACACTCAGTTCCTTTTCCCGCCCACTTTCTCTACATGGCTATCATATACATGGTTTTGCCTGCGTGACGCCAAGCGACGACTTGAGATGGCAGTATCAACACCTTCTAGACTCTGAGGCCGAAGCGCTCTGCGAATTCGAAGTGCTGACGTCCCTAAGTGGAGTCGGAGGTGGGAATCCGGTTTCCCCCGTTCTCGGTAGCGCATTCGAGTGGGTCGCACAGAGAACAACTCAAACGAGGATGCCTTCAACTTGAAACACGTGACAATGGTGGACATATAGAAATTTGCAGCATTTCTCTGAATCATGAAACACAACCGGCGGAATAAGCCTGCAATAATCCTAAGACTGGTAAGTCTGAACGAACTATTAGCATCTAGCTAGAAAACGCTCTAGTCAAATACACACTTTATATAATGACGGAGGACATGAAGTGCAGCGGGACACCGGCCCGTCGGTTTGTTTCTTGCTGCGAACCGTGGTACGTCGGTTCTCTCAGTGCAGTGTGCCGTTTTCCCGAAATTGTGAGAACGTCCTGTGTGCAGCAATGTGTGCGGGGCATTAAATTCGTCATACCGAAAAATTGCAGTGTCCCTCAGTACCATGACAATTACGACTTGCAGAGCAAGGTGCGCATTTTCCGATTTCCCCAACACGCGAAGCTGCGCAGAAAACGGGTGCGCGCGATTTCACGTGACAGCTTCACTCCTTCGCAGCACACTATGGTGAGTCGTCCTGCAAGACTTCCTCCATATACTTCCCAGCGTGATTAGAAGTACTGTGGTCGCCACTTCTAGCAATGCCAGTGACGAGGACGAGCAATGGCATGACCTTCAGAGGGAAGCTAACTGTTCACGGCCTGGCTGCAACGAAGCTGTCGCTGAAGAAACGCTGTGAAATTTGAAGGGCATTATCCCTGTGTATATGGTGCATATATATGGCAGGATATGCTGTGTCTACGCCGCCTTGAAGAAAATCAAGTGTGAGAAATGCAGAGAAGCATCAACAGTGAATAAACAACAGTGTTTGTGTTGCAGAGCAGCACTGTGACCTTGTAGATGAAGGAAGCATCCTGCTTTCACAGCTGGTTGTCGTAAATGTTGTTGCACATAATTATGCAGTCATGGAACTATCGCCAAAAGAAGAAGTGCTTTTTAAGTTTTCGAACCAGCGCCAAGTGGTTACAAACCTCACCGTTCAGGTCCTAACCAACGACGAGTCGTCAGATTTTCATACCTGCTACGCTGGACACGCTTGAGAACTTGTTCTGAAGCACGTGTTGCGGTGCGGCGCGAATATTTTAGCACATTTCTTTAGCCGCGTGAATGATAAGGTTTCAGAAGCTGAATCGAAATCAAAAGAGATGCTGGAAACGCTCCGATAGAAAAAGCTCTGGAATTGCCTTTGGCGCCACTGTAAATAAAGTTCTTAAGACAAAATGCCACAAGTCCCCCGTTGTTGTTTATAAAGCATGCTTGCGACCTGGTGTGAGATTTACTGTTTTCTTTATTACCAGCTGCCCATAAATGTCCCCAATAATAGCAAGCGCAACTCGAGAAAGCAAATGTATGGATCCTATGCATCTTCCCACAAACAGCTAACCTTGCAGTTTTACTAAACGTCGAACGCTAGCTTGTTCCTATGAGTCGTTTTATTTTAATTCGAACTTTCCTGAATATCACGCAAAGATAATTCTCTGCGAGGTGCGACTACGTCGGACTTTTTTGTGGTCAATATAACAATCAGTCGCAAATTACTGCTACCTATCGGATGTATACCCAAGAACCGATTAACAAAATCGTGCAAAGTTTTCGGACATTTCATATATATTTCTGTTAATTACTGACCTGAAATGCAGGGCATAAGCACAGCAAAACTCTGTTTAAAAGCTTGCTATTCCTAAGAGCAAGCACACTTGTTTTACTTATGCACAAGGGGAAAAATTATGTCAAAGTATGTGAGGCTTATTTCACCGTGAATAATTGCCCGAAATTCCTTCACTCGTGCGAAGGGAATTCTTAGACGCATAGCAGGATCACTGACGAAAGAAAAGGCACGGACAAGCGCACAGCAGGCGTTACTACGCTAGCCTTCACTGCGAGAAGCCGCCGCCGCTTCCTGACGTCACGGCCTCCTCAGCCTCACATCCCTGAGCTCTCACTCCTCAGCTTCGCTTCCCTTTCCCGGCCTATTCCACATATGGCTATGCTGTACATGGTTTAGCCTGCGTGACGCCCAGCGACATAAGACGACGATTAGAGCCTACGATGACAGCATACGACAGCCCGGCCCCCTAAAGAGTACCGCACCTAAAACATAGCCGCATTCTACCCTCGTTGAAGTGGTTGCCGAGCACCTAACCTAAATCTATCGTGCGCTCTTTAGAGCGCGAGTTCTGAAGTAACTCTTTCGATTGCTTTAGATTTGTCTCCTGAAGCTTCGGCAGCAAAGTATTCGCCTCTATTCAGCTCACTTTCCCAGAGCCATGCTGAGGCTATCAATGCTGTAGGCTTATAGACTGGCGATGGCTGCTTTCGGAACCCTAGAAAACATAGACTCCGGAGCTGGCTTCGACATTTTGTTCTCCATAGCTGCCAGCACTTGACGTCGATATTTTGCTTATCACTTATTTCAAATGGTAACGTTTGGCGAATAAAGCAAACAAGTTAAGAATATCTACGTCGATCCCGAATTCTGCTGGTTATTCTGAATATGCAGATCTCCAATCAGGAGTGTCGATGTGCCGTTCGCGTTATCCCTTGTGACTGGCGCCCTCGACTCTACCACCCTCGGGTCCGTGATCATTAGACGATTCGCGTCGAGCCTTTGCAATCGCGCTATTAACAGAAGTACCATTCGGCTATTTGAAACACTTCCGCGGAGAATCCACCGCAAGCGTTGGCACCAATGGTGACTTTTTTGCAACCGTCGCTTATTCTACTCATGGTTCAATGTGGCTACGTATACATATCCTGGAGTTCGGTACAACCTCTCAAGTTGTAGCAGCCGCGCGCGCGACGTGCCGCCGCGCTGACAAGCAAGCTCTGCCGTTAGGCAATGCCAGTTACTGGATGGCTTAATATCACCTGAACGTTGCGGGCACGCCGTCTCAGCAAGCCACTCACTATGTGCTGGAAGAAATTGGCTCCCGTGCGCGCGCCATGAAAATTCTTTAAATCTTATTTTGTTAGTGCACTCTACAATAACATTCCAAAAATAGATCCGCAGGTTTAAATGCTCCACATCTCATTGGTGTAAACATCGTCGAGGTAAGAGCTTAAACCTTATCTTGCTTGCCGGTGTTGCCAGGTTTGCCTACTATGCGCCAATATGGACTACTTTTTTAGGGCCCCTAAAGGCAGAAACAAAGTACTGGCTGCTTTTGACGTACTCATTCGTTACCTTTATTTGAACCAAAATCTAAATATCTTGTGGCATCACAGCCGCTGGATTTTGAATATGCTGTAGCAAAACATGGCGATAAAGGCGTGTTTTCACCCCTAGAATTGAATTTGGCGCTTGAATTTCGCAAGAGAATTGATACGCGTCTGGAGATCCGGAGAAAATTGTTTCTTGGGGCCTGATTTTGCAGACCACTTGTAAGGGCGAAGCACCTTCGGTTTTCGGTGTGTCGGCGCGCATCGCGCATCGTCGTCTGCTGTCGGGACGGTCCATTGACTTGAGCGCTTCATTTGCTTGAGAGAGGGCGCCACCGCTTCAGCGCTGACCGTGTGGCGAGAGAGAGCTAACGGCTCGCGTTGACTATGGTAACGCTCTTTCTGCGATGAACACTGATATACCAGCTCGCAAGGAACAAAAATGCGCCCTCACGCACGAGAGACAACGCCGACGCAGGCAGTGCCTGTTAGCGAGTTTCTTGGTTAAAAAAAACGGCTGCTCGCGCTGCTCAACCGTTCATTGGCCACCTCGTATATATAGGCACTGAATCTGGACCTGAAATGTAATGCCACTGGGAGATTTCTCTTGTGCATAGTTGAGCAATAAAGATTCGCAGCGTGCATCTTAACTAAAAGCGGACTGCGGTTATCTGTGTCTAATCTGTCTTCTCTCTCTCATTGCCCATTAGCAGTGATTAGCTGTGAGAAACACCAGCGCACACTACATCATTCGCCCCTCCACAGGTCTCACGTTAGTGGAGCTGAAACACCCTTCCCTATATGCTTCGCCCATCCCCAATTTTTTTTTCTCTGGCATTTTGCTTTCATTTTTTGAGTTCGTAACAAATATCATTCAGGTGAATTGCCATTCGTCTGAAGTGTCTTTTTGAACAAATGAGTGGTTCTATGTTACCGTAAAGCGTACGCGTTTAAACGTACACTTGCAAAAAGTTGATGTATCTGACCCTTCTGAAAGCATTGTACGCACGGTGCAAATGAATTGGAAAGGGTCAAGGTTTTTATTGAAGTGTTAGCTGAATTCCGCGTGGTGGAATAAAATTCCTCTCTAGGTTAACATATGAGGTCGATATGCAGGATTTGGCGCATCAGTTATGTTTAAGCTTTACGAAAATTTAATGCCAAACATTGTTTCGGTGACCGCGCAAAAGAACTGCAGCGAAGCTGCTCTAGAACGCCAATTATTGCTAGGAAGGAGGGGAAAAATTACACCATCTCCCGCTAAAGGGGAGCATGAGGCTATGCGAAGCCGGAGCACTTGCACAATCGCGTTCCGTTGGCGTTCGTTGGGCATGCTACCGACCTCGCGTCATGGAACGCGAAGAGGAACGCTACGCGCGTCGTATCTCCCCTCTAGCCTGGCCGTTAATTCTCACAGGGCTAGCAGGGAACACGGTCGACAGGCACGCGAGGGGGGGTGTGTAGGAGAGGAGAGAAAGAGGGCGAGGGGACGCGCATGCGCTGGCGCTTATCGCGGCGTTGCGCAGGAGAGGGGCAGGGGGAGAGGTGTGTGGAGAGGGTTTGCGCATGCACAGTAAGGGTGGTCACGCCGCACACCACCACCACCACTCCCGGATTGAACTTCGCCATAAGATGCTTCGCATCTAAAACGCCATGCCGTTGCCACCCGAGAACAGCGTTTTAGGAAAAGCTGCAATCAGAGCCGTATATTCCCTTTGGGAGAGTTCGGCGCTCTTTTGATCTCGCCGCCAGTCTGGCAACTGCTGCACTACAGTCTGGCAACAGCGCGCTTCCGCGCCGCCGACGCCATTTCGTGCCGAGGTTTCTCGTGATGCTGTACCCGTGACGTCGCAGTCGGCATTTATGCTTCCTCTGTGACCGACCTGGTGTGTCTTTGCTGCTGTTCGTGCACATGTCGGCTGCGTGGAACATCGTGGACCTGCACGGACGTCGCAATGGGGGGTTGCAGCGCAGTAGGCTGCTCTAAAGGCTATGTTATACTCCGACGTGCGTTCGCGTCAGCCCGCGGCGGCGGGAGATGGCGACGCTAGGTTCGTCACGTTACGTTGACGCGAAAACAGAGCACTCTATACACCCACTTGCGCGACGCACTACGTCGCCTTGACGCATGCGCAAGTGAGCGCACTCGGCGTCCCTTCTTCACGTGGAGACACAGACGCAGTTCAGTCTGGATAATGTCGCCGGCGTGGAATGCAGCATGTCGCATCTCGCGCCGGCTGCAGCCGGGGCGCGTTGACGGACGCTGGGCGCGTCAGTCGCATCGCGCGTTGGCCTATAGAGTGCTGCACGTTTGTTAGCGTAGCGTCACTGTGCCGAGCGTGCGCGCGCGTCGACGTTACGCTGGAGTATATCAGCCCCTTAACTCGCTGAAGAAAGGGCGGGCGCACGCCAACGCGAGCTTACAATGCCGCGGCACAAAATGGCGGACAGTGCCGCCGCTAAATTTCGACGGTCGTTGGCTCCGCCCCTCCGCCGAACTCTCCGAAGGAATATACGGCTCTGGCTGCAATCAACGGTGTTTAGGCAACCCACAATAAAATTCTAAACATACGCATCCCTTCAACACCTGCTGAGGAAGGTTCTGCGTGGAGTTACCATTAATTCATTCGCTCTTGTGGCTATCAGTGCTGCTGCGTTTCGTTGCACCGGCCGATCGCTTTGTGAGGAATTCGTAGGAGCTATTTAATCGACACCGGTATAGGCATTTTTTAAATCTTTCGTTTGTTTGTTTAAAGGTTTAAATGAGAGCTTAGTTTATTATTTGCAGCACTTTTTCATTACGCTGGTTACAATTAAAACCATGTGGATAGGCAGTCGAAGTCTGCGATGTAGCCAGATCAAGCACAGAGGCTTTTCAGGATGGCTTTGGCTAGGTGCGCTCTTAGGTAATTGGCTCTATTGACGCCGTAATGCAGATCCTGGAAAGCCCTTACGGTACGGGCAGCTGCTTCCAGCTCTTCTATAATATAGTCGTCACCATTTGTGCCAAACGTCAATGCGTGATATGCACACCGTTACGGTGAGCTTATCCCCGTGTTTATCCTGCACGATCAGCTAAGGAAGGTCGCGAAGGCCCATGACGCGGCCCGAGCCCAAGGCATCCTAGATTGACCCTCCTGAGCTCTCTTCTGAAGTAAAGATGTTTATTCTGGCTCTGGAAAATAGGTCAAGTACGAATATAGCTGGACCGTACATATTGTGCTCTCCGAGAAATATAGAACGATTCGCATATAGGTCAACGCATATCTTTTCGGAAACCCATGACGTCTCCGATTCCCGCGAACAAACGCATAAAATTGCGCTCTGTATTGACTATTCGAAGATGGCACAGAGGATGTTTTTGACGCACTTAGCAAAAATAAAGGTTTCGAAATTAGTGTTTCTTTTCTAGTGTTATTGCGCTGGCGTGGGCTCATCAACGGAGGTGCTTCTACGCTGACCGCGGTCTGATGGCGTTGTCCTTTGTATATCTGACGTTTGCGACCCGTCGTGAAAATGTGCTGCGTGTGTTTAGTTATTTGCTGAACGCGGCTTTACACTATAATTGGCAGATAACAGGGCATTCGAAAGCCCTCCGCATTCCGGATACTCCGCACCCATTGACATTAGAAATGGGATATCTGAAGAACTGTTTGCGTGATTTCTTCTAATTAGGTGCGGAGTGCTACTCAGGAATGTCACCGGCTAGGACACTTTCATCACCTGAGAAAAGAATATGAAATTCACTACAGCCTATGCTTCAATAGCAGCAACTGTAGTCGTGAGCACCCTCATGTAGTAACCATTTTAAAGATTAGAATGACAGGAAGCTGAGCTAGTCTGTAGTGTTTCATAACATCTCTCTGGGCCCGAATTTGCTCGACCCGTCATGTAACGTGTACTACTTTTTACTGTCGCCGCAAGTCTGGTAGCTCCAGCCCTTTCAAGAAAAGTCAAGCAAGACGCGGGAATACAGTGTCATTTCTGCAACAGCGCAGAAAACATCGTTATCCCGCATGAAATGATTGCTAAAGTGAACAATGTATGCTTTAATTGCAGCAGTTACGATTTTCCGAGGTTTCTTGCTGCAGTTATTCACATTTCCACCAAAAGGCTCTTGCATTTAGTCATTCAAACAACAACGACGCAGTTATTTTCATGCGCGCCTGGCAACGTTCGGCTAAATCTACGGCTCTTGGCTCAACGTGGCTCTTTTTGGCTAGCTTTTTCGAATTTCTTGCCTATTCTATGTCATTTCGTCCTGGCAACCCTATTATCGGGGCTTGGTTTCATATCTGAATTCGAGAATTTTTCTTTGTCTAGTCAAGTTTGATACGTATTTTTTAGTTCATGATTATATTCCCATCATTTGTTTATTCTGTTGGTGATGTGTATCAATCAATATATGATATCTGCATTGGTCCCATATGTTTTGGACTACTTGTGCATAAGTCTTTCTTGTACCACCGGGCTAACATATCAATGATTTCAAACGTAACGTTCATGTATTGCCACCGACATGGTCTTTCGGACGAAGATATATTCAAAATAAAATAAATCACGGAGCATGACACCAGCCCCGGAGTATTTTTCTTTGACTAATCTCCTCAGCAAGAGACAACCGCTAATCGCACTACAAATTCTACGTGGTGCGACGTTCAAGGAACTTCTAGAACGCCTTGTGTCTCACTTTGCTACAGCATTGCTATGTGACTCGACTCCAAGCTTCTAAAATGAGTGACCAACTGCCGCACGACAAGACACAACGCACCTTCCACTGTTAAGATCTACGGAGTTCCCCGGGCATGTTAGGTACGCTGTGTCCCTGGTTTGAATGGTATTGCCTACAAATGCACATGTATGCACGTAACAATAAATACTAGCAAGTACCTTTTTGAAGAAACAAATATGGCGAAGAGGCCCCTTGATATATGCTTCCTGTATTGTTAAATATCTGCTTCAACAAGGACTGACATTATTAACTTCAGAAAAAAAGATCTACGCAACTGGTTTGTAACAACAAAAGTCACAGTTTCACCGCAAGGGCGAAGCAATGAATGCGATAGCAAGAAATTGAAATGTCACACGAAGAACCAGCAGCTCGATACTTGCAGCGCGCCGCTGAAGCACAAAGAAGGACGCCCTAAAAGAACGCACAGACATGAACAGGGCAAGCGTCAATTAACTGTCACGGTTGTTACGTCTATGTGCTTGAGCAACGCGCTGCAAGCGTCAACAATGGCGAATAAGACGCTCTTAGATATTTCGTCTTCTTTTAAACTGGGGCGCGTGGAGTGACCCCCTGCGTCTTCTGCCACACGGGTGCGTATGACGCAAGTTGTGCTCGGGGTTCTCTGTTTTCTTTTATTCCACATTACGAGTCGGTACAGAGAAGCGCCACTTTGTCGTGCGCGTGTGAACGACAGTTTTCAAATTGAAAGAAAATTACGAGCGTTGCGTCTGCAATCGCCGACAATGCAGAATCGGACGCTCTTAGATATTGGTTTTTCATTTAAACTGGGGCGCGTGGAGTGACCCCCTGTGTCTCCAGCCACACGGGGGCGTCTGATGCAAGGTGTGCCGGCTGTTCTTTGTTTCTTTTTTATTCCAGATCACGAGTGGGTACAGAAAAGGGTCACTTTGTCGTGCCCGTCTGAAGGGCAGTTTTCAAATCAAATTGAAAGAAAATTACAAGCGTTGCATGATAGAAAACACGCTCACGCTCCTCTGAGATTTGCTTACCACCAGCGGTACTTGGTGTATATAAATAGCTCGTGCTATTTCGCCGGCGCATACTTGGCGTGTGGTTGAGTTGTCTAACGCAGCGCGCTGGGGAGCGAGGGGCTGCTGGTTCGAATCCGCGGTGGGGTACCTGAGAATTCTTAAATGCAAAGCATTTTATAGCGAACCTTTGGCACTTTGAGCGTTTCTATCTTCGTATCTATCTATCTATCTATCTATCTATCTGTCTAGCCGCCTACGTCTGGTTGCTCTGGGTGTCTGGGTGCCTCCTTAACTTGCTGTAGACCAATATTGGCATGGGAGGGTAAGAGGATTTGACGAAGATGATTGCCGGGTCAAGACATGAATAACGCGAAAATCCTAACGCGTACGTCGTCAAACCCTTTCCACTAGACACGTGTGGCACATACCCGTTTACCTCGGGCTGCGGTATACGGGTATGCGCCACAGGTAATTGACAGTTTATATCTACCCAGGAACGGCGAGAACAGACATGGGTAACTGAAAAGCTACAGCGTTAAGGAAAACAAACATTGGCAGCGTTGACTCAACGAATGGAAAGAATGAAAATTAGGACCCCAGCAGGAATCGAACCCAAGTATTCTGCGTGGCAATCAGGTATTCTACCACTGTGCCATGCCAGATCTATAAACTGGTTTGGAAAAGCAGCCTACGCATGCGTAATAGCGGTGCAACGGCAATTGCTGTTGTGGTGCATGCTATCTAATTTTACAAGAAAGCAATAAACACTACATGATACTCCTACGATGTGTACTCCTACGATAAAGGCGTCGTATCAGATTAACGTCTGTGGTTCCAGTGTTGGCTCCGCTTTTATAGCACTCTAATAAACATTACGTTTGTGTTCTTATGATTCACCAAGCTATAATGAAGCAGTGCTCAATCCCGGAGGAATAAATTAACGAAAGTTACATATGATATCCGCATCACCGCACCGTAAAGTGCAGTTCGTCCACCAGAACGACGCAGTGTCCTCTTCATTTCTTACGAGGCTGGGAAATGGCCTTTTGCTGGCCGAGGATGATGCCAGATTGATTGACAGCCGCTTTGTAGACTAGGCTTCGTAGGCCACATACGCCCAGGTAATCTACAAATACGACAAGCATCATCCACTAGCACTATCCGTAGCACTATCCAGGCCTACCAGCCTCGACGCCCTATACCTCACCACGCGAAGGGTGGCTTCAGGTTCCGACATGTCGCCGACTCTATCGACAGACAATTTGTCGACGAAATCACCGAGGCATCCACGAATTCCAACAGCTCTTCTATACCACATACTTCACTACACATGGACGTCTCGTCACCACGATCACGACCGGATCCTATAACAAGTCATGACCAGTTGCTGGTGCTCTCTGATCACGGTGATGACGCCCTTGTTCAAGAACTGTAAAGAATTTGCTCCACACATGCACACGTGTTCGTGAAACGTGCGTGTGTTCTCGGGACATGTATAAGCACTACATATCAGCTTACCGCTTCTGGTGTTGGTAATACCGACGTTGCCATTGGCAGAGCTACCCACCCGTAAACAACTGGTTTTGTAACAAATATGCGGCTCTCCAACATATATGTGTGCGTAGAATATTTGTACAAACCTTTAGCGTCATTTCGTAACGTGTCGCTCAGTAAAAAAAAATACGCCACAGTCACCTTCCCGCCGCATGCTTCGCATAACATCGACTCCCCCGGTACGTGGGATCTGCCGAATTTTTTTCTTCTGCTTTATTTTTCAATGTACCCTTTTTATATAATACATATATATACATATCCAGGGCATGACGGTGACGGCGACGGGAAAAATCAGCCGAGAGTGTCCATATAATTGCTATCGCAATACATAGAATGATATCAAATGCCTAATTACCAACTGATGTAAGACAAATAAGTAACATTAACTGTTCTGACACATACTTTCACAATTTTTTTGCATGTTTAAATGTTGTATTTTTATTTATCTTCTGTTTTTGTGTGTGTAGCACTCATAACAGTACTGCTTCGCTTCAACATGCATATTCTCAGTGCTTCCTGTGATGCTGAATTTGCTATATGTACAGGTATTTATAATTTGTCTCTTCGTTGTATGCCTTGTATAGGGGGCTGGAAAAATCGTTAAGTGGAAATTACCGCTTTTAGTTTAAGTGTTCATCAATTCGATTGGATATAAAATTGCAATATGAATTGAATTGAAATCAAACGTAAATCCGCGCGAGTCTTTTCACGAAGCATTTATTAACACCTGAATGGATGGACGGGCGCCGGAGTTCTCGTGAAGAGCGGCGTCTTTCCTGCGAATACTGAACACGGGACACCGACCCAATGACCGCAGACGCGCTCTTATGACGGTTGAGTTCACGGGAAACTGATTGCAGCAGTCGTTGGAAGCTCACGTCACGGTTGCGGAGTTCTTCATGGAAAGCGATCGGCACTTCCAAGTATCTATGCGTCACACGAAGTATTCGATCGCACAGGTCACTTTGCTCCAGAATGCGGGGAGAACAGCACGTATCGAGCAGTTTGTTTTCCTCTATGTCACAAGTCACATTCGAAAACATCGGCCGCGCAGCCATCCTCGAACCGCTTGCCCATAACGGGCGTGGCCGTATGGCATGACACTTTGCCGCGTACTTCGTGACCGCATTGTACGAGTGAAAGTAGGCGACGTCGGGGGCACGGCCCGGAGAGGACATCGTTGTTTTTCACCAGCATACGTAGGCAAACGAAATGGAGCTTACTCAGACTAACTCAGAAAATACATTTTTCGCTTAGGGCTCACTCAGGTCCGTTAACCTGCCGGACAAACAATAAAGTTCTTCCATCCATCCATTAGGCTTCACTCGGGCTCACACTACCCAGCATTTTTGCCAGCTGGACTCGCTTGGACTCAGGCTCACCAATATTTTCCTCAACCATACTCATTCAGACTCATACTCATGGCTATATCTGAGTGAGTCGACTCATAAATGAGTCTGCCGACCTATACCCATGCGTATACATACTCTGCCATTGTCAATAAAGAAAAAATTGCTGATAGTCAGCCCCTTGTCGTGCGTTTTCTGTTGTCCGTTGTTTGCGCTGTTCAGTTTTGCCTGCGCGGGAGAGGGGATTGGGAATGGGGAGGGTCTCTTTTGCTTGTCTTAGCCGCTGCTTTATAAGCAGTGTGCTTACCCCAATTGTAGACGGCGTGCTTATGCTGCAGCCAGTGTTATAGCAAAGTAGGCCTATCCTGCAGACAGTATAGCAACGTTCATTTATTCGGTGTTGCAGAAGCTGACTGAAATTGCACGAGCTTACGAATGTTTTGGGGAGTGTTTGTCGCGCAACGAAGAGTACAGCTCTTCGAAAAGCGCCTCATCCAGATTCATTCAGACCCACACTTCATGACACTTTCTCAACCGCAGTCACTCGGACTCAATATCACCAAAATCTTCATCAACATGGACGGTTAGACCGGAGTCTGAGTGACTTGAAATGAGTCGACTCATCAGTTAGTTTGCCGACCTATGGTCACCAAGGCCTGGTCACAAAGTATGTCGAGGGAGTCACTTCATAAGCCAACTATTAGACACTTCTTTCTGTATACATGCCTAAATTGCCATTACATGCATTTGTATACATATGTAAGTAGCTTCTCTCTGTCTTCTCTCTCTCTAGATCTTCTTTACTCATCCTTTATCCAATGATGACCGCCGGTCAGGTTCCAGCTGCTCGAGCTAGACAGGGTGTTGCCATGAGTACTAACCTTCATTTTCCCGGCCCATATTTTGTACGTATTTCCTCAAGTAAACAACCACTTGCTACTACTGTACAGCCCTCACGCTACAAAAAGAAAAGTGCGGTAAAAATGATGTTCTTTTTTTCAAACAGCATTCTCATTTTCTCAAGGAAAGTTCATAGCGATCATCAAGGTCCTTTGCCAACCATGGAAATTAATGGCGAATGATTCTATCAGTGTATATAGCTGCGTTTTTGATATGTGGCCCCCGTATAAAAGCTGCACAACTAGAGGGTAGCCCAATGCCCGCAAATATGCCACCGCAAACCACAGCGGTGGCTACATGGTTGAGCGTCCGCTTCCAATGCGGGAGGTACCGGGTTCGATTCCCAGTGCCGACCGGGAACCAACCGGTTTTTCCAAGGGGGTAGAGGAGTACACCTACCTGGCGCTCGGTTGTTAATGGGTACTCATCTCGAAAGGTGGCCCCATAAGGTTCTGTAAAGGCCCCTGGGCGCACCTTAACCCACCACAGCCTTGGTGAAATAGTTGAGCATCCGCCGCTGCTGTGGGAGGCAGAGAATTGTTGCCGCCGGGTACATACCGGTAAAATAGGGACAAGCGCACTTCCGGCCTGGTGCTCGGCAGAACGAAATTCATAGTCGCTTGGGAGGGCACCCACCCTGTGTGAAATTGGCGGCATGGGACCGCCAGACCTAAAAATAAGGTCATCCTCTTTTTTTTTCCGTGGGCATAGGAGTAAGAGCAAGAAAAGAAGGACGACTGGGACGCACGGTTAAAGCACATCTACTAAAGCACGTAGCTCTTTTTTTTCTTTTTTTGCAGAAGCAAAACCCGGAACTCTAGTACATTAGAGAAAGATGATGCTCCACTCTATATCGTGCTCTAAGACGCAACCTCCGATCCCCGATCTCCGACGAAACGAGCTCGTAATTTCTGTAGAAGAATACTTCATTAGGCGCAGTGATCATTCAGTTTTCGGCTCTGGGGACTCGTGCTACATACCAGGCGTTGCATTAAAAACTTTTCTACATACAAAATTGTTATTCTCTCTTGCGTGTGCCATTTCTATGCTATTTCGAATAACACACAGAGCGGTCTCTTAAGCACCAGTAATGTCATCTGAGACCTCCACGTGCTAGTTTTATTTATATACATGAAAGATCGATCAGTGCCATGAACTTTTCATTGTAGATTGGATGCCGAATTTGCACAGACATGCAACACTCGTTCAGAATAACGTGTAACAAAGTAGCTCTGAAGTTTCTTGCCACTACTAGTCTGTGGGCAGTGCAACAGGGTCTCGCTTCATTGACCTGTTCCTTTATTTGTTAGCGCCGCTCTCAATAATATCGCGATATGAAATAGAACGATGTGCCGTTTCATACATCACGTTCACGTGTGGCTCATAAGAGCGATATTAAGAGCGTAGGTCCCAATGGTCCGCCCATACAACGACCTATCTATTATTAGAGAGGAATCACGGTGCCGGTAAATGTGTACAAGTGTGTCCCGCAACAAGGTTTCGCTTGTTGCGGGAGACAAGCTACGACAGCATGCGATCAGAGCACACAACAGCGTACAACAGCCCGGGCCCCTAAAGTGCTCCGCACTTAATTTAAAACTATGTAGCATCATCACCATGAATACTTCCTTCTTTGTTTTTATATTTCTCTTGCTTTATGAATTGTTATGATGGTTGGTCGACATGAGAAATAACTCTTGCTTTGGGTATTTCTCCAATTATTCGTTCATTGGAGTCGGCACATTTGGGCACCGGTTTCTGCATAAGAGAATGTAGGCAACCATCAAGATAATGTAACTCGATACATGCTTTAGTGTAGCACATCAAATTGCGCGGACGTAAGCTCGATAGAAAACGATTGTCGGCCTTTCAGACGAAAAAGCCCTGTCTTTCCTGTCTAACCTTTTCAGACAATCCTAGACTGGCACGCCCATTGCGAAAGAGAGTTTTTCATTACCATATACAATGCGTACTAAGCGGAAGCCGGCAATCCCCTGAGACGAAGCGCGTCTTTTTCGCGTAGGTGCAAGGCATCTTACGTGGTAGAAAATTGCATTCCACCCAGATGAAGATTCTGCGATGTCACTGCAAGATTAGAATATTGATGTCTCCGTGCTCCTGGTCGTTTCACAGGTCTTGTATTGGATACCGTTGCGTCTTTGAAGGTGTGACAGTAGTGCTCCTGAGAAAGTTTAACAAAGGTGAAAGGAAACTACTTCCTACAGCAATTCGCTTGTCACGCGGAAAATTTGATCCTTTCTAAGTGTCAAAGTGTGATGAGGGTGAGGCGGGGAGGCAGGGAAAGGAGGGGTTTTACAGGAAAGGTGCACGGAGCGATAGCGAATTTATTGTCCTGACTTTGGTCACACGCATCGAACCATTTCCTCGTGGGTTCCTGACCTGTTTTAAAGGTGCCGTAACTGCCCTTATTCGCAGAATACTGCGGTTTGTCACGTACAAATCTACAAAGTAACAACATTGCTTGAGACTTATGACAAAATGCCATACTGAATAAAGAAAAAAACATGTTTTGTCCATTAAATACTTTGCATTCAATGTTGCGAATATGGCAGCGGATATTATGCAAAGCAAGCATAAATGGTACACCTGGCTTTAGCCTTAGGAGTTATTTTATCTGAGTTCCCTCTACCAAGCTTCCGGTTAAGCACCTCACGCTTAAATATCTCAAATGCGTAGCTAAAAGTCGCAACAAGTCATGATTGGAAGAAACTCTTAAGGCGAAAGCCTTAGATGCATCATTAAACATGATAATTGACCGGAGTCCTGCGTCGACGTCCCACGTCGCCGGCGTCAACATGAGTGATGCAAAAATCGCCATCACGTGATGACGATATCTAATGCCGTAATCATGATGTCCTGTGCTGACGTGTCCCGACGTCACCATGGCGTCACAGATCGCGAAAGTATGAGACGTCATCGTTCCGCCGTCATGATGTCCATGTGCCGTCACATATCGTGACGTCAAATGCTGACGTCATCACATGATATCATTGCTTGGTCAAAAGTGGGCCGATCGCTGAGGCAGTGCAATGCAAGGCGAGGCGCAGAAAGCTTACGAATAGCTTACGGTGCAGAAAGCTCGGACCTTGGATGTATTGCAAAATCACCACGTTAGTTGCAGAAAGGTTTCGAAGAGGGGCACGGGAGGTTCAGTGCATTGCCCTACAAGAAAAACAAGCATATGGCTTTCGCCTTTGAGTGGGCTGAAACGGATGCATAAGGGACCCTTGTGAGCTTTTCTGTCGCAAGCTTGCGCCAGCATTCGAGAGCTTTCGGGCAGAGAGTGTTCGTACAGTGGAAAAATAATAAATTAGGAAATTTGACAAGAATTAAAGCACAAAAAGTGAAGAAAATGCACAAAAGCGAACGTAAAGATGGTTTTCGTGTGGAAGCTGAATGTACTTCTGACGAGGAGTCGAAACACCACGGTATCGCTGCAAGGGTGTCAAGTATTTCGATCACGTGTGTGGGCATAGGAATAAGAGCACGAAAAGAAGGACGACTGGGACGCACGGTTAAAGCAACCACCACCTCTCAAGCTATACACGATCCATACGTCACACTGTTAAACCGCGCCGCTAACTTTCGGCGTAACGCGCTACTCGTTTGGAAAAGAGCAGGGTGCGGATCATGTAAGCTTTCTGGGGGCGTAGATGCGCGCAGCGGGGCCACATTCGCACGCGTGAGTGCTGGTACGTGACTAGACTGCAGGTCCCACATTTATGCCTCCATCTTGACGTCAGCGCCTCACAAACAGGGAGCGCCTCTGTCGCTGTAGAGTGCTGGTTGCGCATTCAGGACTGATGGCTTTCGAATGACGCTTGTCTAGCGGTGGCAGTGCACTCCAAAAACTTTTGTTTGTCGAGCACGTAAACCGAAATGCTATTGGCACGCGGAAATAGCGCAAATCCTTCGTTTACTGCATTTAGCGAGAACCCTGTCTGGCAACGTGCTCTTCCTGCTTAATAGCTTTTTAACGATGGTGAATTTAGAGATATCCATTTCGACTGTGCGTGCTGCCTTGGTGGTTGGAAGATTGAGCGTCCGAACGCTAACTCTACTACTCCGAGGTGTTCTTCTTGGCAGCTCTAGGTATTGTAGCAATTGCAGCAAATTTTAAACATGCAATAATAATCAAAACGCGGTAACTCATGATTGCTCACCTCAAGATTCATTCATTGCAGTCTCCCAGAAGAGCAACCTAATGTCACAGGACAAAGCGAATACATTCATCGTGAGCTCTAATGTTCAATAGCCTCCCGGTTGTCAATTGTATTCCAGTGTTTCCCACTTCTAATGCGGTGCGTCTCAAAATAATGTGATTTTTTGCCGGTAAAATATCACAAATTTCCAGTTATTCTATGGTGTTCGTGCCAATACGCTCCGATAACATAAGCCCTATATGCTAGTTTTTAATCGAATTGATTGGGGTGAGTTGGTCGATGACTCGGACAAATGCAACGCGACATAGGCGAAGACATGAAACACAGATACACGCAGACTCAGTGCTGTAAGTCGGCGCTCATCTGTGTCTATGTCTCCTGTGTTCGTCGAAGTCGGGCTGCATTTGTCCGAGCTTCAATCGAAACCGGGCTAAGAAACGGGAGGAACAGAACCTATCATCTTTTATATGATGAAGTGATACTATCTATATACATTAACGACTATATTATTGCTCAGTTGCCAGTAACTACATCGTTTCAATGTGGGTGGTTGCCACGTCTTGCGGATTGCACCATACTGTTCAAGCAACATGATAAGACCGCACGTCTGATATTCCCACGCATGGTGTATTGTCTTCAAGTCTTCGAGAATGCTGTACTAACATACTACTTCATAAAGACGACCTATTTCTTTGACCGGCGCTTTACGTCTCACCATGAAGCAACTCCGAGCTGTCACGTTGAAGTGGCTGCCTGCTCAAACAGTGGGAATTGAAACTATAAAACATACATGAGATACGCTTCCCACGAGCCTTTGTCCGCTCGCCTTTTCTCTCAGTTTTGGCTATCATCGCCATCCAGGCTGCGACGCGCACCGACCACAATTTCTTTCACCATTCAGTGTACGAATGAATCGCGCATCGGGTTGCCATGACGGCGCGAAATGAGCGAGCGAACCAACTTTCATAATCGGCTTTATTGGTGTGACATAGTAACTGCAAAGCGCTTGAAATGACAAGGACAACATGAATAACGCTTGTGTTGTGTTCTTCCTGTTGTCCTTGTCCTTTCAAGCGCTTTTCAGTTAGTTAGACTAAACGCAAGCTTAAGAGCTGCTCTGTAAGATATCCTTTTTTCGTTCATTCCATACTGTGGCGGAGGTCAGGGTGAATGCGTGAGTGGTAGCAAACACGTTTTTTTTTAATCTTTAAGTAAAGAATTTACACCCTGTAAAGATATTTGAGTGTGCTCAACACCATGCGCGATAGCTTACCGATGGAGAGGGAAGGAAACAGACATAAAAATGGGGGCACATGGCTTTTTTCTGTTTCGTTCCCTTTCCGTCGTGATGTATATATGCTTCCTTTCACTGAAACAAAACTAGATGAGCGCTCTTTGCCTCTAGTTGTCCTGTCCCTTTTCATTTTCACCTATGCGCTGTTAATACCTTCTTAGTGGATCCTTACTAACTCGCCCAAGCTTCGGTTCTTACAAGCTAAACGAAAATAACTATGAAACAAACTCTGTCATGTCTGGTCAGCCTCCCGCCAAATGGAACGTGACACAAAGCTTACCGTAGCCTTCAGTAAAGAGAATACTGACAAGGTAGGCTGCATGTAACAATGATTGTTCGCGGGCCGGTTGGTAGACCTTGAACATGAAACAGCGCGCTTAGACAGGACAGAAAGTGTCTGTGTGCTTCTTGTAACTTTCTGTCCTGTGTAGGCTGCATGATTTTTGTTTTGCTGGTGTAACGCATTCATAGTCGTTGCCTGCATGGTAGAACGCTTTTGTTCACAACTGTGTGCCAACCTTACCACTGAGATTGACATTTCAAGTCGTCCATTCTGCGAAGGGTATTACTCCCGAATATTACTGTCCCATCTAAGTAAGGAAAGCTCTTTCTCGGCACTTGCTTGTCGATTATTTTTATCTCTTCTGTGTTACTGCGAAACCTTCGCGATTGGACAATGCAAGCGTTGTCTATACAGCGCCCGTGCAAGACGTGACGCACTTACTTTATCACCAATTTTGTGCTGCTGTTGCGCCGGCTTGAGTAGGATTGCGTCGGATTGCGCCGGATTGCGTCCAGTCAACTCGGAATGGCTGCTGGCATAATGAAAGTGCTGTTTCTCAATGCACCGCTGAATGCCCGTATGGTGACCATCGTCTGACGTAGACTAATGCATCTTAATCCGAAGAAGGCTGGTGCTTTTCATTACGCAGAGCAGGGCATGTGGGAGGCTGACTGTTTTATAGACTGCTGCCATTACCTTAGGTCAAGGCTCGGGCATATAGTAAAAGTGATATTTGCAGTTGAAAATGACAGCCGGGAACCACGTTGCACTTACAGCTTCAGTGCTGGCGCACTGCGTGCATGCACAGAAAGCGATCACTGAAATAAGTGTAATTTCCCCACTGAAGACACTTTTGAAACAGGCTGTACAGACATCCCTTAGCCTGTTTGTTCTAATACATTCCTATCTGCATTACAGCCCAGCGTTCTTGGATACAATGTATGGCTTTTAGGTAGGACATATCAAAACATGCAAGGCAAGAAGCTGTGCCCTCCATGGTAAAACTACAGCAAAGTGTTAATGCGAGGCAGAGTGTGGGAAGTAAAGTGTTGTTGCAGAAGCATTTTCTAATGCCTCTGCGTTAGAGGCCTTATTGTGAGGAATAGAGTGCGGCACAAGCGTGTACGGTTTGTTCGTTCATGATAGCAGCACCTACTAAAGTAAAAAAATGATGAAAACAAGTATATAATGAAACTGCAATCAAAATCACGCGTCAGAAAATCGCCTCTCAACGTGACTCGAACATGGCAATTTAGACATTACACCATAGGCGCTGTTTTCTATTTGGAATGGGTAAAATATAGGACATCTGTACAACAGATAACCATGTATGGTGTTTATTGGCGCAGGGACCGACTATTGCCACAGAGTGCCATGACATGGGTTAGCAGATTGTCGGTATATTATGTTTGAAATGGTTAAATTAGTAGCCAATGGTTGCTTCAATTTCGCCTAGCGTGTTGTAGGGGAAGACGAGGTTTATCGAGAAATGTTGTTAGTACAAAAATAGGCGAACCAAAAATATATAAACGACACCCACAGATGTTGAGATTCTTGAGCAGCCTACGCACTATGTAAATATACCACTGTTTTCCGAAAACAAAAATATGTTGTCGACTGCGATGTCTCTGCGTGACCATCACACAGCGTTTTTGTCGACAGACTGGGTATGCCGATTAGTAAAAATGCGTCAAAATTTTTAAAGTCAACAACCGAGTACAGGATAGTGTTACTGAATCATCGCTGTTTCATTCCGGGCTCTGTGAATATCCTCAGTACACATCGACAGACAGAGATACCCGCACAGAACACCCTTCAGAATTTCATCAGTTGGGAATGCATGCAGATGAATGGCGCCTTTTTATTTCCGTGTCAAACAGTGCGCATAGACACGTGCACCTAGATTGAGGTACACAGTTTTTCTTGCATTTAGTGCCAATCGCGACGCGGTGGACACGGCTGGGCACCGAGGACGCGCCCACGCGCTTAGCCTTTTGTCACAGTATGTACACAATTGTGCACACCAATTGTTTTTGCAATGTTTATGAACTCGGGACTAAGAAAAAGCGAGATATATCCAGTTTTGGATGAATTTAACCCCCTGAATAAAACATTTGTCTTCATTGAACTTCATTTTGCAGTGTACTGTTGCATATGATCACTTTGCTGAAGGCACTGCCACATTCGACGAGTCGTTCGACGTGCCGTTTCCTGGAAGCCATGTGAAAAGTATAATTTTTCTTTGCTCAAAAAGGCCATAGCCAAAAACGGACTTGCACTATATTTCTAGCCTGAGATTTCATTCAATTTATGCCAAAAGAGAGCATGAATCACTTAAGGAAAATAGATATATAATTACAACTTAATTAGGATTAGTTACTATAACGCACACAAATTAACATATTCTGACATTATTTTTGCTGTAATAAACTATGAAGTGCTTTGAAATGACGTTGTATAAATTTGACGCATTTACACAGTTCTTTATAGGTGGCGTCTGAAAGGGTTAGGAGTGCGACACTTCACCTGCTAAGCTGCCATTGACACGGAGTTGATGCGCGTGCTGGCATAGGATACACCTCGAACATTTAACACACCCGGTTGTTACAGGAAAGCAAAAAAATTCCTTTGAGTCTGGCAAGCGCTGCGTGCGCCATTGTTATTCCGCGTCGAGCACATTTAAGACGGCGCCGCCCTCCAAAGATCAGCGGCGTTGGCTTGGTTGAGATATGCCTTATCTCACACATGGGAATATCCACACGGTCTGATCAGAAATGGTGACATCGTAAATCTTTTTGATATTTCCTTTCTGTTAAAGATCTCTTGTCTCTCCAACTCTATTTATACATTCATTCATACTTGTTCCGGCAACCAAAGTGTTCACAGTTGCCCAGCGGTCCAGCCGAGTGGCTCAGAAAGGCTTACACAAATGACAACATTGATTACACCATAGCGAAAGTTCCTACATAGGACACACAGACAAAATGGGTTATTCAGTGCCCAAGGAGCCCAAAGCACTTTGTCTGCCTTCAGTATCTGACGAAAATTATCGAACAAAGAATCGCACCAAACTAAAGGCTTCTTCAAGGGGACCTGTCTTTGCCACGTGCTTCATCTTCCGGTTTACTGCTGTCTTCATCGTTTTATAATAATCGTTACCCTAGGCATATGCCGAGGCTCAAAAGCCAAAAGACCGTCTGTTAATATCAACAAGCGTGTGCAGTTTATTCGTAATGGGACAGACTTCTAGGCTCGGGACACAAAAGGCGGTTGCAATTCGAGCATTCCTATCATTGTATTCGCGCGACATGCCCTTTTGGGACGTCGGAAGTTCTATATGTTTGTGGCGCTTTTTCTGGCGGCGTTTCCTCTTACAAGACTGGCATCGGCCGAATATTGATCCGTATGCTTCTCCTTACACCGGAATGGTCAACCCGTTCCTCGTCACCGCTGCCACATTGTAGGGAGTCGACAGGTTCGCAAGAAAAGTCTGTCCGTGAATACGCGGTTTCAGTCAGGGAAACATTGAGATTGACGTTTAATCTTGGATCAGGGGAGAGTGAGAGGAGGAACGCGAGTGCGCACGACCAGCGCTGTCAGGCGTGGTTGAGGCTTAAACGCAGTCAGTGTATTTGTATTCTACTTTCCTTTTCTTGTTTAATGCTTCTGCAAGAGTTAGTGAGTCTGCCGGACAGGCAACATGGGCACAAGGGGTGACACTGGCATTGTTTTCGCATAGCGTGCAGCGATCGCTTGAGCCTGTATTCTGTGTCTATGTGTTTTGACAAATCTCGGCTATGACACCATTTGTAAGCTATAGTCGGTTACAGTCTAAAAAAAACGTCCGCTGCGCCCACAGCCATCGCTGCGCCTCCCACTGAGAATTTGCGTGAAAGCTCCATCCAATAGCGCTTACTCACTTTCGTGACGCCAACCACTTCTCGAGTGTGTTTAGTAACTTCGATTTTCCCATACAGAAACACACGTTTGGGTCGCTTGTTTTAAGTCCAAAACATCTGCTAAGTTTTGTGAGGGATTATGAAATCGCTACTCACACAAACGTAATGTTTTATAAAGGAACGACAACATTTCTCTTCTAGTATGCGTATTGCTTACGTGAGCCATAAAACAGTATTTACACTTCGGCGGCAAATAAGCCAGCACGACTTTCACAGGTGAAGAGAAGGAGCGCCGTAGTTCTGTGGGGCGAGAGTACATTTTTGCTTATGCTGTGAACGGCATAGTGTGTTGTCAAGTTTTCTCGTGCTCTCCTCGCTTGAGGAGTACCATGTAGGCTAACGATATGCGATGGAATCGAGAATGGTCCTGCCCTACGTAAGGACGTACATGAGCTTTCTAATGGAAAACCTAACGCCCGCCCTCTTCCTCTCCAGCTCGCATGACTGATGTCGTCATTGTTGATGTCGACAATCCGGAGACAGGATTGCACAGATGTCTACAGCAGAAACGGGAATACGGCTTCGCTTTATTCCATCCCTCTATGAATCTTGCGACTACAAACTTGTTTCTTCCTCAATTGAAGGGCAGGCCGAACGGCCTGTATTGTCGGTACCGAATGAGGCGTCTCGCTATGGCTTCCTGTTTTTGGTTTTCATTTTTATAGGATAGCTCACCACATCTGTACTACAAATTGCAACAATGGCTAAAGTTACTGCGTCAAAAAAGCACGTGGTACGATCGTATACTAAGTACAAGGAACCCTTGGCATTACTTAAGTGCGCCTGAGTGTCATACAGGAAACCGCTATGAGCCGCTGCATAATAGCAACTTTCTGCCTACGCTTTGCAGATAATTCATCAATTCAGAATGGTAATTTATGAACGCTATTTCTGAATAATAAGGAAGGTGACAAAACTGTGAGCGGAAAATAGTTATGGAAAATTCCTTAGCACGAGGATTTCCTCAGTCTGCTTAAAGAAGTAACCACGTGAAAAGTTTTTCAGAAGACGAGTAATGGTAGTATTTAGCGGAAATACATCGGGTGTTCATGTGAGGATGCCCTGCATCATCGTTATTGTACATATTTTAATGTGCTTTTGTTTGCGGATGACATTGATTTACTTGCAGACAATGCAAGGGATTCACTTGAGTTGCCATGTGCTTCTGAAAAAGAGGCTTCACATTTAGGTGTTAATATTAGCGAAAATGAAGCCTGGACGCGTAGATAACAATTAATCATAAAACAAGAAGACTGAATAACAAAAAAGAAATATCTACGATACTAGTTCGTGTATAACAAATTGAGTAAAACAGGACTGTAACAAACAGGCAAGGTGGCTGTTGGTTGCTACACCGTTTCAAGTGGAATACGCTAATATAGCGTTAATGATATGCCTTAACGATAAAAATGATCACACAGTTTGCTCTGCAGCCTCCCTCTATCTGTTGTGTTATTTATGTCTTGCGCTCGTATAGAAAAGTAATCGCGGAATTTCATAATTTTATACCAACACCGATTCAGGTAAGCAATTCTTAGGAAACGTTGTGTAATATTTACTTCAACCAGAGATTACCACTTGTACGGTAAAATTATTTGTACGCTTGAGGACCGCACTAGTCTTTGGGAGGCAACATACGTGTTGTTGTAGCTTTCAATTTACTGAAGACAAATTTATTGGCACCGATCTTCCGTTAGAACCATAATGATCTTGCTATCTTAAGAGACAGCAAAGCAACAATCATACTTTATCACACGTAGGTTTCAACTGCGCGTAAATTTCAGCCGGAAATTGCACTCTGCTTTGCTGCGACTATTGAATACATTAAAAGCCGATAGTAATCGAGCGCAGTAGCACACAGAAGAAGATATCAAGTCATTTTTTTATCTTCTTGACGCGGAAAAAATGGTACGCCTGCTACATTACATAATGCTTGTTTTGGGATATTTTATTAGACGACGACATTAAATTGCTATTTGCCCAATTTTTTCAGTGGCTGCGTTGTTCTTTACTTTCTTGTTTTAATTAAGATAAAAACGAAGGAACGCGCTGTCACCGCCATTATGTTTAAATCGTGAGAGAGCAGTGACGTTTGATATCATACGATATTACGTATTTATGTCTGTGTGTATTTGTTATCCTGCTCTTGTGAGACAGTCAGGATGATAACGTAAGAAGCAGTAATAGCGCAGAGGAATCTGACATCCCACCAGTATTGACAGGAGAAGTAAAGAAAGCCCTAAAGGGAATGCAAAGAGGCAAAGCAGCTGGTGAGGATCAGGTAACATCAGACCTGTTGAAAGACGGTGGAGAGATTATGTTAGAAAAACTGGCCACCCTGTATACGAAGTGTCTACCAGAATCTTGGAAGAATGCCAACATCATCTTGATCCATAAGAAAGGGGACGTCAAGGACCTGAAAAATTACAGGCCCATAAGCTTACTGTCCGTTGTCTACAAGCTATTTACAAAAGTAATTGCTAACAGAATTCACACGACATTAGAGTTCAATCAACCAAGGGACCAGGCAGGATTTCGTACAGGCTTCTCAACAATAGACCATATTCATACTATCAATCAAGTGATAGAGAAAGCGCGGAATACAACCAACCCCTATACATAGCGTTCATAGATTACGAGAAGGCATTTAATTCGGTGGAGACATCAGCAGTCATGCAGGCACTGCGGAATCAGGGCATAGACGAAGCCTATATAAACATAATGGAAGAAATCTACAGCGGATCAACAGCCACTATAGTCTTCCATAAAGAAAGCGAGAGAATCCCAATAAAGAAGGGCGTACGGCAGGGAGACACGATCTCTCCAATGTTATTCACCGCGTGTTTACAGGAGGTTTTCAGGGCCCTAGATTGGGAAGAATTAGGGATAAGAGTTAATGGAGAGTATCTCAGTAACCTGCGATTCGCTGATGATATTGCATTGATGAGTAACGCGGGAGACGAATTACAGCTCATGATTACTGAACTGGATACGGAAAGTAGAAGAGTATGTCTGAAAATTAATATGCATAAAACTAAAGTAATGTGGAACAATCTTGGCAGAGAACAGCGCTTTGCGATAGGTGGCGAGACACTGGAAGTTGCAAAGGAGTACGTCTACTTAGGACAGGTAGTAACCGCGGAGCCAAACCATGAAAGTGAAATAACTAGAAGAATAAGGATGGGATGGGACTCATTAGGCAAGCATTATCAAATCATGAATGGTATTCTACCACTATCCCTCAAGAGGAAGGTATATAACAGCTGCATCTTACCGGTACTTACCTACGGAGCAGAAACCTGGAGACTTACAAATAGTGTTCAACTTAAATTGAGGACGACGCAGCGAGCGATCAAAAGGAAAATGATAGGTGTAACCTTAAGAGACAGGAAGAGAGCAGAGTGGGTCAGGGAACAAACGGGGGTTAAGGACATCATAGTTGAAATCAAGAAGAAATGAATATAGGCCGGGCACGTAGCACGTCGGCAGGATAACCGGTGGTCATTAAGGGTAACTGACTGGATTCCAAGAGATGGCAAACGCGTGAGGGGGAGACAGAAAATTAGGTGGGTAGATGAAATTAAGAAGTTTGTAGGTATAACGTGGCAGCAGAAAGCACAGGACCGGGTTGATTGGCGGAACATGGGAGAGGCCTTTGCCCTGCAGTGGTCGTAGACAGGCTTGTGATGATGATGATGATGATGATGATGTATTTGTTATCTTATTAATTTTGACGTATCCTCGTCCCACGTTGTTGACGTTTAGTGTTCTCGATGTGCTAATGTCACACCCTTTACAGACTGTATTGCGTTCCTATGCGTAAAATGCATAGTATCACACAAAAGGCTACCATAAACTTCAAACTTCAAACCGTTTGCTCGCAGTGGCTGGTCCTCTTCATTCGGCTGTTAGTACACGAAGGAAAACTCAAAAGAGAATGATACATTCTTGCATTTAACGGGTAAAGCTTGATCTGCAAGAGTTTTTGTTGCAATAAAGGGAGAGAATATACGGTCATTTGCTGCCTATCTAGGTTCATGTACTTTGCGAACTCTGGTAACAATTTATGTACCACATGAACAAAGGACGGCGTCAAAAGGTGGGGGTAGGGTTCCGGTGCTCTCTTTTCTTAGCTGAAAGTTTCCGATGTCCATAGTATCATACTGCAAACAAATGAAACCCTGTCGAGACTGACGGACTATAACGAATTTTGCTGTCGTACGTAGGATGTCAGAGCCCATCATATTGTTCAAATGGCTAAGCACAATAAAGCATGTATATTCCTGAGCTTAATGTGATTGAAGCACGGGCGTCATCGTTAAAAAACGTTGAAAGGGACTTTACGCGGCGTTACGCTTTGCTGCACGTTATAAAGGAATATCCTAATTAGCCGAGGGGACGAGCTATTACAAAGCTTACGCGACGAACAAGGGAAGTGTAGCGAGCGCTTACGTTTTAACGAGCGCCCAGAGAGCGTGAACAGTTCGAGGTGGCGCTGAGTGTCGCCGCAGCCTAATCGCCGTCCTTATACGACCAATTTCGCGAAAGGAGGACCATGACAATCTACGCGACACGGTCGTTAAAAGTGGTCACCGTCTCATCTCTCCAGTTGAGCTCAGTCGAGGTGAGTAGGCTGAAAACATTTACCCGTAGGCGTCTCTTGGGAACCTCGCCTTTATATTGCGTTAAACAGAATTACATTCTGAAAGCACAGAGTTGACATCGCTAAGTTTTGCATAGTGCTATATTTTTTGAGAAGGCACTGCAGTTACGTGCGAGAATATACCTTAGCGAAAAAAAAGAAGCACATGGCGCAACTTAGCACAGTATAATGGGCACTCCATTGAACACGTGTACATGCCTTTTTTCTCCTTCTTTTCCTAGTGCGTTTTTAAGGTGTGGCCTAGTAGCCCCTCTATGTCCTGTCTGATTTGGTGCAAACCCAGGCATTGAAAAACCACTCTTTGGTGAAATAGAGACATCACGTGATTACGACAGCGGCAGCATATATCCCGCGTCATCAAAAGTCACTGACCGCAAAGCTGTTTTCTCAATCGGAGCGGAAAGCTGGGCAATCTGCCCGAAGATGCTCCCAGCACGAGTCTATCAAGCATATCTCAATCTTCTGGCTCACTATACCCTAAACAGCGTTTCTTTTTACAAGAAAGCTTTACAGCGTCCCGAGGAAGCCATCTAGAAACCCGCTTCGTGACTGTTACATGCAAGCCCAATTGCTTTCCAGCGAGTCGATTGCAGAGGTCACAAAAGGAAGCCACATCGATTGCTCTACATTTACCTCGTGCGGTTGTTACCCTTTGAACACATATTCCGTGAACAAGAGATAGAACTCATCGTTCCGCTCGGAGGCTTCGCACGATGTTACTCTCTACAGAATAAGCGTACGTGCTCGACCATTTGGGTCATTCTGCTTGAAGAATACGAGAGTAGTGAATAGAGACCAACGACAGCAGTTACGCTCCCTTAGTGAAAGGAATCAGATGCGTCCGCCATCAAAAACGAAGATCATTCAGTTGGGATGTTCCTTTTGCCGGATTGTTATCGTTACGAATTCTTTTGCGGCTTGCATTGCAGTGAAAGCGAAGCAGTCTGGTTGGGTTCAGCGCTGTGAATGCGTGAACGTTTTTTTCAGCCAGCACCTCTCAAGATAATCTTACAAACCTTTTTGTGTGTTTGTGCGTGAGTCTATATAATGTTTGCGTTCTTAGGTGAACTACTGCGTGTAGCATGATTGAAAATGGCCTAACAGGTCCACTGAGCTTAGCTCAAATGTTAGGGCCGTTAATTTTGTCCACTCTAGTTTTGAATTCTTCTTTGTTACTGTTCTGCTTCCCATCAATGATTACAGGCCTATTTAACGCCGTTGGAAACAAGAAAATGGCACGCCTCCAGGGTTTTGAGAACTTTATTATGAAAAACTGAAAATTTACGGAGTCGTTTGTCAGTAGATTGATGTAATGACAATTAACTTCTCCCAACATGTATCAGTCCTTTGAATTGACAGAAAGGTTGCAAGTGAGTTTATGTCATAAAAATATATGCTTATGGAATGATGACCACAAGGGAGGATGGCGCTGGATGTGCCTTCTGGCTCAGCAAAGGAAAGATAAAATATCAAAGAAGGAAAAATGGTAAAAAATATGTCACGCAAAAGAAAAATAGATATGCAAAATCAGTACAATACAATAGTAGAAAAGCACAGAGATTCAAGCACGAGTTCCAGTAACAAAAAAGCTCACTTGTGCAGGTATACATAGGCAGACAAATTTACGTATTGTATGACTTACAACACACAGAAAAACAGTGAATAATTCCGGATAGCTTTATATGAAATATTATGGATCGGTAATCATGATTATCATGAATAATGTTGAATCATGAATAGCGTAAAACTCACGATCAGAATATTACGCAATAATGAAGCCGTAGCAGATTTTGCTACTTATTTGGATTTTAGCATAAACTGTAGATTAACACTTTCGTCAAACACTGGTTCCTTCGAAAAACGTTTTGAAAGCGGCAGGCTCTCTTTTCTGAAGACCCGCAGCTGTCCGACGACAACTAGTTTGTTCCAAGTTCCTATTGACAAATGTCATGTGTTCGTAAAAATTCATCATCAGCTTCTAGATAGACACGCCGCAATTACCTGCGGCGAAAGTGATTGGGTTGATAAAAAAATTCTGGGACTGTCTAATATCATTGTTGAAAACATCACTGATGAGAGTACACGGGTGCACGAAATACTAATTCCGTAGTGCATATATACGGAGAAATAACGCGTACATATTCCCAGATGTAAAGGGAGCCTTAGTGTACACTTCACCTGTAAATATTTAATCGCTTCGTGTTTCATTTTTTTATCGGCCACCATCGTCCCAATAAAATGTTCCCCTCTGAAGCTGTTCCCACGTATATGTGTTGCATAATTCAGCTTGTGTTAACAGTGCTTATGTGTATTGTTACGTACAGTATATGTTCATTGATATTTACTGCTTCCCAAACGCTGCAAATTGTCAGGCGAGCAGGGAGTACATGTCAAATATAAGACGTAAACGTAAAAAGTCACAGCTTCGCCGCAAGGGCGAAGCAATGAATGCGATAGCAATAAACTAATGCTATACGAAGTGAGGCTTGCCAATGGATACTCTCAGTTTGAAGAGCACTCCTGTTGCAAAGGCGGCCAAAGCAGCTAAGGAAACTAGAGTGCTTCAAGTGTCGAGCTGTGACACTTGATAGTCCGCGTTCATCTTCTGTTTGTTCGTTTAGCGACGTCCCTTGAGCTCGAGTGACTTTCGTACGCTCCGTAACATGAGCGCGGACATCGCGGTGAAAGCGTGAAAGATCCCTCTTCCCCTCAGCCCGAGAAAACTGCGCGAGCAGACAGCGGAAGGGCAAGGTTCTCCCTGTGTAAATATAAGAAGAAGCGAGCGAGCTCCCCGACGGCGACTTTTAAATAGACCCGTCCAGAGCCGTCGATGGGGAGAGTCCGGCGAATGGGCGGGGCAGTGACGTCGCGGAGCGGCGATGACGCTGTTCACGTCACCGCCACGCCTCCGTTCCGGCAGCGTCCGCCATATATAGTCTTTCCGCGCGACGGGCGCACTGAGACTATGTACGCGCTGTTCATTCGTGAAATTTAGCGCTCCTAAACAAATTGCGAAAGCGAAATTGTGCAAGAACATTGTTATACAAATTTATTTAGAATATGGAGTGAATTAGGCGTGTCCAAATCATTGTGAAACTGAGTTGTGCACGCCGATTCGAGTCCAGGACGTTCTATAGGATTCGCGCTGTGCTTTTAGAGCGCAGCTCTTAGGCGTCTGTTCCTGCGTTTTTCGGCATCGCCGTTGGCGTAGTCGGCGTAACCGATAGAGCGAATAAGGACGAAAGACAGCGAACGTGGATTCTGTCGATATCACGAGCCACTGGCCTCTAACATCGCTTTCTTCCTCCGTCATGCGTGCGCGCCCTTCGGTCGGAGCTCGTGCGCATGCAGGGCTGGTGGGTGCGCTGCTACTGTCTTGCTTGTCGTGACGGGGATGTCGATGACGCCTGCAATGCGCAGAGTGGCGTGCGTAGCACTCGAGCACTGGCAGTTTCTATGGCAATATGTAACGAATGTCCCAATGCGAAGAGCCAGAAATTCAAACACCGTTCGCGTTGCCTCAACACAAAGCTGCGCTCAGAATTCGCATGAGGGAGTATCGTGATCATCGGTGACTTTTCGAGCTATGAAGACCTGTGGGTTTGCGTCTATCCTATTTTTTTTTTAAATGCGACACATTTCTTAGCGAACTTCTGCGACTTTGAGCGTATCTATCTGTCTATCTACCTATCTAGCCGCCTACGAATTTGTGCTTTCCTGGCCGTTTCGTTCATAGGGTGTATACCAAAATTGGCATGGTATAATGTGACTGTATGACAAACGTAAATGGCTGGTCATAACATGAAAATCATGACATGCATGTCATGTACAGCATGATTTACATGCCACAGTCTTGGTGCTCTTGCGGCCGTTTCGTTAATTTGATATATACCAAAATTGGTATGGCTTGACAAGAATGTATGCCGAACATAAATAACAGGAGTTATTATGAAAATCACAACACGCATGTCTTGTACAGCACGACTTACGTGGCACGCTCATGGTGCCCTGGCGGACGCTTCGCTAGCTTGATATACACCAAAATTGGTATTGCGCGACATGACTGTGTGACGAACATAAATAACGGGAGTTAATGTGAAAATCATGACACGCGTGTCATGTACAGCATGACTTACGTTCCACGCTTGTGGAGCGCTGGCGGCCGTTTCGCTTGCTTGATATACACCAAAATTGGTAGCGCGCGACATGACTGTGTGACGAACATAAATCACGGGAGTTAATGTGAATATTATGACACGCGTGTCATGTACAGCATGACTTACGTGCTACGCTCATGGTGCGATGGCGGCCGTTCCGCCAGATTGATATACACCAAAATGGGTATTGCGTGATGTGACTCTGTGATGAGCATATATAACAGGTGTGATTTTTGGAACATGTCACGTGACAATTGTTACGTGAGAATCATTGCATACCACGCCGGAAAAGTCTGTGCACGTGTTCTGGCAGCAAATCAGAAGATAAAGAAGAGGACGGATTGCGTGCAGATTCATGATGATGACAAATTTTTATTCGCCGCTAACGGGGATTCTCCAAGCTTAAAGAGATCTGCTTTTAAAAGAAAGAGAGATACCAGCGCACGTAATTGTATTAAGGCCGCAAAAGTGCAAAAGCGGGCGTACACAAGCGGCTTGGGGATCTCGAGCCCTAAAATTCCCTCTTAGAGAATTTTAGTGCCGGGACCCCAAAGTGCCTTGCGTACGTAAGCCCCTTACGTTCCTTTGTATAGTCCATGGGTGCGGCTGAGAGTACAAGGGAACGTAAGAGGGTGAATAAGGAAGCGGCTTGGAGTCCCCGGCACTAAAACTCTCTAATAAGAGAGAAAAAAAACTCACACGGTCCCTTATGCATTCGCCTAAGACCACTCGAAGGCGAAAGCCGTCTTCCTTTTCTTCAGTTGATGTATTGTTCCTCACGCCCCCCCCCCCTTCGAAAGCTTCGTGACCTAACATTGTTTTGCACTGCCTCCAATCTTTCTACACCACATCTGGTCATGTGCTGACGTCATCGCGTGAAGTCACGTTATTCGACGTCATGATGACGTCACAATCTTTGGTAGTATGGTCACGTCATTACGTGATGATTTTTGACATCTCTCGTGTTTGACATCCCACGCGGGACGCCGACGCCGCGGACGCCGGCGGTCAATTTTCGAGTTTGCAGAGGCATCTAAGATTTTCTTCAGAGCAGGTGCAGGGCCCCCAGTAGGCGTGTGTTAAATGAAAAAAATACCTCGTTCGGCTAATCTGACAGCGGACATCCTGTTGGTTTATTTTACGAAATCATTTTTCTGCTCAACTTCTTCGCGCTCTATACTTCCTAATCACGAAATTTCATCGAGCACATAAGGGCCCCTTGCTATAGTGGAAGAGCTTCCTGCACGAGCACAAACATCGTGCACTATACGCGCATGTCTAAAAAGCGCAAGGCACATTCGCTTAGCACAGAGGCGCAGATTAATTTACATGCGCGAAATAAACGTGATCATTGTACAACGATCATTGTAGATCGTTTTGTTAAGATTGCGCGCAAGACGCGCAAACTCGAGCTCATTCTACAATTTGCGCGACAGCCAGCGATAACGCTGGAATATTCGACGGCACATGTTTAAATGCCGACGCGCTTCACCGCTTGTCAGTTGATCGACGGACGACGCCCTGTTCGCCGCTATCATTGTAGAGCGCGTACTGCTGTAGTTTTAGTTCTCAGTTTTTCGGCCACAAGTTCGACCAAATAAACAGTTTCATCTCGGACGTGCTGACTGTTGTATTCGTCGACGTCACGACCACGTGACAATATGTTGTCAGTAACACTTGAAGGTCCTGTGCAAACTCTTCTCGATGCCGGTGCGGCCACCTCTGTTTTGAGTAATGGCTTGTGCTCGCGGCTCCGCAAAGTCAGAACACCTTGTGTAGGACCTGTGTTGCGCGGCGCAAACAACGTGGTGAGTTCGGCAAGCTCACTCGAGAGTCGACTCACTCAGACTCAGATCGGGCCGTGAGTCTGAGTCTGAGTGAGTCCGAGTGAGTAATATATTGGTGAGTTTGAGTTCGAGTGAGTCCGGTTGAAGAAAATTTTAGTCTGAGTCCGAGTAAGCCCTCAGAGCAAAATATATTCCTTGAGTTAGTGAGTGAGCTCCAATTTTTTTGCCGACCTACGACGGTCAGTGTACGGCTCGTGTTTTCATCGACGGCATACGTCACCGCATCGAAATAATTGTGTTAGCCACGTGCATTCATGAACTTATCCTAGGTTGGGACTTCCTTCATTCTGCCTCCGCTCTTAATATCATCTAAATAGAACGTAGATCACATCATAGACACATGGGATGCATCTATTTCGGCCCCGTCACCCTCGACCTTTAACTTGGCTGTCGCGGAAGACTGCGTCCTGCGGCCTGGCCACGAGCTCGTGGTAGCTGTCACATCTAGCCAAATAGCCGATGGTGACGAACTAGTTGCCTCTTCTTCTCGCTGCGCTTCACGTGAAATTCTCTTCGCCTGTTGTCTTCTTCGGTTGTCCTGTTGGCTCGCTCTTCTGCCTGTTTGCAATACAAGTGCAGAATCCATGCTGTTCCCAAGGGAATGACTGGCGACAATAAATGCCTCTCCACCGACCTCCATCGATGCACTTTGCCTGTCTTCATCACTATGCCAGCTTCAGGTTCGTGTTCTTCCTGTTTCCGAGCAGTCATCGGTTCCGGCCTAACATCTGCGCAGTCAGGAGCGCTATTGGCGCTTTTAGCTAAGCCCAAAGCCTGCTTCGACCCCTGTGCCACAACACTGAGCCAGAACTCCGTTGCTGTGCACCACGTCGAAAGACATGGTTCTGGTACTATACCCCGTCGGCCATATCGTGTTTCGCAGTCGGAAAGGAAAGTCATTGAAGAAAAAGTTGACGACATGCTATCACGAAATATATTACGGCCACGTTCCAGTTCCTGGGCTTCTCCGATCCTTTCAGTGAAGAAAAAAAGATGGCTCCTTTCGTTTCTGTGTTGATCACCGAACGCTAAATAAGTTCACACGCAAGGACGTATATCCCAAGCCTCGATTTCTTGAAGCTTTAGACACACTCCAAGGGGCGAAATATAAATAACACGTGGACAGTTGCTGCTCAGGGTGTGGTACGAGAAATCAAAGGCGTGAAACAAGACGGTACTAGGGCATCCTGTGTGTACTCTGAAGCTTTGGAAGGTGAGGAGAGAACGTTATCTTAAAATCTACCCAAGTCAGCCACACCTTCACGAAACGCTACGGGCTAGCGCCATCAGACCCGTAAACGGAACAATAAGGTAGCCTATACACCAATTCCACGCACTGGTGAATTGAACCTTGCCGGCGACTGCCAACACGCTCCAACGCGACCGGCGTTGAGATCTCTCTTCCTCCATTCACGCGTTCTTTTCACTATCTGCTCGACCCACAATGCTTTGCGCGTGAAGAGCCGCCCACGGCGTTCCGTTGTTAAACGCAGGACCTGGGTCTGGAACAAAGAGTTTTAAAAAATATATGCAGCTCCAGTCAACGTGAAGCTGTAGGAAACGTGGAGCAGTACCTGCCCTCGTTCCACCAGCACTTCCGCGACGCGTTCCAAACGTCTATAGCGTGAAAGGAAGCCTTGATTTGTGATGCAATGGTGCCCTTTCCTCTCATTTCCCTTCTCCTCTCTCTCACGTCTATTTTCGAGCCCCATGGCTGCACTATACTAGACACAGCAATGCTATGCTTTACCTTCCCATCCTTTTTCCAACGCTGCCGCGCTTCACGCGCATGGCCAATGCAGCGTGTGTTATCCTGGCGGCTGCTTCAACGGGTTTCCAGCGTGCATGCTGCAGATAAGGGCCCCAAGTCCCGACAGTGTTACCTTGCGCTAAATATCGTTTCATGCTATACATGTAATTGCCTGGGTGATGCCACATATGGTTAAGCTATGCTTTTTCCCCTCCCCTCCTCCTGTACCTCCTCATGACCCTTCTTTCCTTACCCGCACCTTCACTATACTATACTACACGTGGCTATGATAAACATAGTTTTGCCCGCGTGATGTCATACATGGCTATATAACACTCTACCCTCTCCTTCTCTTTTTTCTCTCCTCTTGGCCCTCCCTTCTAACAGGCTATGATACACATAGTTTTCACTGCGGGACACCAAGCGGCGACATGAGATGACAACATACGAGAGCACAGTTCTTTAAGTGCTCCGTACTTCAACGAATTCTGAAGTGGAAATTCTGTCGCCATATGGTAGCCAGACCTACGCCATCTTACTCCAGGCACGGTACAATGTCAACGTGTTTAGAAAAAGTATTGTATCACAGTCGGTTAGCATCAATAGCAATTTAACATAACGTTTGCTTGCTAGAAATACGATCACGAGAAAGACAAATTAGAATTCAGGAACATGGACATAAATAAACACATGAAATGTCGAGAAGGCAACACGTACAATTGATGTTTGACACATTTTCACACATACTAATAATGTCACAAAAAAAGCAAGGTATATATATGCACATTACACTGTAAAGACGAAAGCACAAATGAAACGTCAATATGTACATTTTGCGTATTTACATGGCTCTTCTGCCGATATTAACCGAGACATCAGCCCACCAAAACCAGGCCGGCCAAAAAATCACAGCATATCCACGGGGAGGATGATTATGAGTGGGGCAAATCTACGGAGGAAATCATCGGTAAACCATGAAACACTTCCGTGAAATTCGCCCAGTACATCATATAACGAGTCTGAAACACCGTGTATATATTAAACATCAAACTTTTATTGTATTGTTAGTTTACGTGGTCCCTTCATTATCAGCGCTTTGTGATCGGTGAAATGCAGGGAAAGTGTCCGCTCCCGAGCGAAACAGAAAGCGCGCCAAGAGCGACCGCGTTCCCCGCTCGCCCTGTGAGAATTACCGGCAAGGCTAGAGGGAAGACACGATGCGCGTAGCGTTCCTCTTCGCGTTCCACGACGGGGGGGTCAGTAGCATGCCCAACGAAAGCCAACGGACCGCGATCGTGCAAGTGCTCCGGTTTCGCGAACAATGTACGGCGTTTACAGCACATAAATCGTGCACATATTCCTCTTGCCGCCGTTCTCGTGCCGGCTCGGCCTCGCGTTCTTGTACGGCAGGGTCCTCGCGCTGTTGCCGTGCCGCTTGGACCTCTCGCTCTCGAACGCTGGGATCTTGGCCGCGTCGTTGCGCAGCCAGCCGGCACGTTTCGGCCTCTCGCTCTCGTACGGCAGGATCTTGGCGGCGGCGTCGCGCAGCTTCACGACGTGCTTCTGACAGCGCTATCTCGCATCTGTCATCATCAACTACAAGAAAACGATACCGCCATCTAGTGTTGTTATATACAGTTTTACTCGTATACTCACAGCGCCATCTATTGTAACATTCATAAACTAGCATACTCACAGCGTCATCTATAGATCAATTCATAAACTAGAGGTGGCTACAAAATACTACTGCAGAGGAAAGAACGACCCACACCCTAAGGAGCTTCGCCCCTAAAAACAAGCTTGACGCGTCTATTACAGACCAACACATAGAGGCAAGACCAGTGTCGAAGGAACTCCTTAGACAAAAAGATAGAAGCTCCGTGTGCAGTCGCACGGCGAAGAACGATCAGCGCTGTCCTGACGCGCCCTTACGAGTTTAAGGTGGCTCATTCTTTTACGGATACTATAGAGCAGTCGCTTTGGTGCTTTTGGTTTTCTTAAGAAATTTCAAAATCTTGCGAAATTTTCTTGGCGATCACGCTTCCAAAACTCATCTGGACGAATTACTTTCGTCAGAAACAGCGATCTTTTTATCCTTTACCTCACCTAGAATTTACTTTCGCAAAACAAATGCACATCATCTGTCATCGGGAATGACACGAGGTTATGCTTTTAACGTGAACTACAGGCAAATATGCTGGCTTCACATTTGCTGGTAAGGATTTGTGAGGGCTCCCAGCACAGAATTCTTTTAGGGGCGAAGCACCTGACGGTCTCGTTGTGTCGGCGTGCATCGTCGTCTGCTGTCGTGACGGTCCATTTGCTTGAGCACAAGAGAGGGCGCCACCCTTCCTTGCGCAAGAGAGAACCTCCCTCGCCCAGAGAGACAACGCTGATGCAGGCAGCGTCTGCTAGCGAGTTTCTTGACTGAAACCAACTGCTCGCGCTGCAGAACCGTTCAACGGCCACCCCGTATATATAGGCACTGGATCTTGACCTGCAACGTAGTGCCGGTGGGAAATTTCCCTTGTGCGCAGGTGAACACAAAAAATCTGCGGCGTGCACGTTACCTAAAAGCGGACTGCGAGATCTCTGTGTCTAAGCTGTCTTCTGTATCTCATTACACATTAGGAGTGAATTTGCTGTGGGAAACACCGGCGCACACTGCATGTTTCGCCCCTCCACAGGTTTGGCGTTAGTGGAGCTAAAACACCCTTCCCTAAATGCTTCGCCCCTCCCCAACGTTTTATTTATTAAATGCGAAGCATTTCTTAGCGAACCTCTGGCACTTTGAGCGTTTCTATCTACGTATCTATCTATCTATCTATCTATCTATCTATCTATCCAGCCGCCTACGTCTGGGTGCTCTCATGATCGCCTCCTTAGCTTGGTGTAGACCAAAATTTGCATGGGAGGGTAAGAGGATTTGACGAATATTATTGCCGGGTCACGACATGAATAACAATAAAATCCTGTCGCGTACGTCGTCAAACCCTTTCCACTAAACACGTGTGGCACATACCCGTTTACCACGGGCCGCGGTGTACGGGTATGCGCCACAGGTGACTGACAGTCTATATCTACCCAGGAACGGCGAGAACAGACATTGGTAACTTAAATGCTAGAGCGTTAAGAAAAACCAAGATCGGCAGCGTTGACTCAACGAATGGAAAGAATGAAAATTAGGATCCCGGCAGGAATCGAACTCAAGCATTCTGCGTGGCAATCAGGTATTCTACCACTGAGCCACGCCAGGTCTATAAACTGGTTTGGAAAAACAGCCTACGCAGGCGTAATAACGGTGCAACGTCAATTGTGGTTGTGGTGCTGGCTATCTAATTTAACAATAAAGCAGTAAACACTACATGATACTCCTACGATACAGGCGTCATATCAGATTGACGTCTGTAGTTTCAGTGTTGGCTCCGCTTTTATAGCAGTCTAATAAACATTACGTTTGTATTCCTATGATTCAGCAAGTTATATTGCTCGACCCCGGAGGAATACATTAACGAAAGTTACATATGATATCGACATCACCGCACCGTAAAGTGCACTTCGTCCACCAGACAGCCGCTTTGTAGACTAGGCTGCATACTAGACTTAGGCCACATACGTCCAGGTAGTCTACGAACACCACAAACACCATCCACTGATGTTGGTCTACGTAGCACTATCCAGGCCTACCAGCCTCGAAGGCCTATACCTCACCAACGCGAAGGGTGGCTTCAGGTTCCGACATGTCGCCGGCTCTGTCCACAGACAATTTGTCGACGAAATGACCGAGGCATCCACGAATTCCGACAGCTCTACTGTACCACATACTTCCCTACACATGGACCCCTCGTCACCACGATCACGACCGGATCCTGTAACAAGTCATGACCAGCTGCTGGTGCTCACTGATCACGGTGATGATGGCCTTGTTCAAGAACTGTCAACAACTTATTCCACACAAGCACACGGGTTCGTGAAACGTGTGTGCGTTCTCCATCACAAGGGCCAAGTATAAGCACTACATATCACCTTAAGGCTTCGGGTGTTGGTAATGCCCACGTTGCCGTTGGCAACGTTGCCCAACTGTAAACAATTGGTTATATAACACATATGCGGAAGCTTCAACATATATATGTGTGCGTATAAAATTTATACAAATCTTTAGCGTCATTTTGTAACATGTCGCTCAGTAAAAAAAGTTACGCCACAGTCACCAACCCGCCGCATGCTTTGCATAACATCGACTCCGACGGTACGTGGGATCTGCCGAATTTTTTGTTCATTCGCTCTGCCTTCAGGCACACCACGTCTTCGCGGTCGTTGAGGGGAGTTTTAGCCGGGCGACATCGGGACAGGGTGTGCAATAGAGCTGTGCTATCAATGTTCAACGTCTAGAGAATGGTTTACCCTACTGTGGGCGAACGCTAAGGTGCTTTGCTTAGAACAAATCGTGAACGCTTTGGAGGACCACCTGTAGTGCACGAAAAATCACGCTGTATCCACGAGGTGAATGATGATTTAGGAGCTGGCTCGGAGATAATCGGGTAAACCTTGAATGCTCCGTACAGTTCCTCTATTGTCATATAAAGACGTCACACGTTCTTATATTAGCGATTGTTGTCAGGTTGTTGCCGATCCACAAGCGGTGGCATACCTTGCAGTTTTGGCCTAAAGTGGTCGAGGAAATCGCGTTTGAGCGCGCGTCGGCGCCACCAACTTCATATAGCGACCGCTTTCGCCGCTTGGCCGCTGCATCCCACGCCCGTACGCCTTCGATGTTCTCTTGGCCGCAGCGGCTGCATTTTGGATGGAGGAGAAAATGTTTGAGGCCCATGTACTTAGATTTAGGTGCACGTTAAAGAACCCCAGGGGGCCGAAATTTCCGGAGCCCTCCACTACGGCGTATCTCATAATCATATCGTGGTTTTGGGACGTTAAACCCCAGATATTCTTCTTCTTATTATTATTATTATTATTATTAATATTATTACTATAGATGTTCTCTTGCTGCAGCTTCCGCGCTGCGTCATCTTCGCGGGCTTGTATCTCGGAGTCTGCACGACGCTGACGTCTCTCTGAGGCCTCGCGAGCTATTTCCCCAAGGTTTAGGCGGCGAGCCCGCAATGCTGTTGCCTTGCGAGCCCTCCGCTCCGCCGCTTTGTCTTCTTCGTTCATGATATTAGTATCGAAGCGCGCTGCCGGACTGGAGCGAACGCCGCATGCTACAGTTGGCTATGCTATATGTGGTTTTACCTTAGTTATTATCATCACCAAGGCTCTCGAAGAACAAGACGAAGAAGACTCCTCTTTCGCCCAAGCGCGCGCATGCTACAGTTGGCTATGCTATATGTGGTTTTGACTGCGTTAATATCATCATCAAGGCGCTCGAAGAACAAGAGGAAGAAGACTTCTCTTCCGCGCGAGCGTGCGCATGCTACAGTTCGCTATGCTATATGCGGTTTCGCCTGTTATATCATCATCAACGCGCTCGAACAAAATCACAGCATATCCACGGAGTGAATGATGATGATTGGGCGAAGCTGCGGAGGTTCATCGGTAAACCGTGAATCTTCCGTGAATTCTGCCCAGTACATCATCGGGCGCGTTTATACTAAAGGTTCGATGAGAGTTGTGACGACTTGCAGCTCACTTTAATTTTACATATACGCTGTGAATTTTCATTGTTCAGAAAACCATTGCTTTAGAAAACTTCTGGCGTCTTTTCGTTTGCTTCAGAAACATCTGGCGTCTTTTCGTTTTGCTTTTAGAAAACATCTGGCGTCTTTCGTTGGTTTATTTCATCAATCAACGGCGTTTTGAACAAAATTGTGATTGTTTAATCACGCACTGGAGAAATCTCACCAGGCACTACCTTGGAGGTAAACAATGGCTGCTAATAGGAATGAGAGACAGAAGAAGTCGGCTTTTAGCTAACACTTACACTTCTACATCTACTAACGTTTCCTAATGGAACATGCCAATGGCTGCTAATGGGGAATGAGAGACAGAAGAATTCGGCTTTTAGCTAACGCGCACGCTGCGAATTTTTTATTGTTCAACAATGCACAGGAGAAATCTCCCACCGGCACCACCTTGGAGGTCAAGATCTGGTACTAGCGTTACGACTGGTTGCGCACTACGACTACTACGACTACGAGGGACGAACGGGTGCCGCCTTAAAGGGGCCCTGCAACACCTTTCTTAGTTATATTGGAATAGTCTCATTATTGACGTATGACTCTTCACGAGTCATATGCCGGAAAAATTTTTCGAATCCGTCAAGTATAAGTGGTGTTACCAAATTATAGAGATCACGTTCCGCGGCTTTCTCCCTCAACTCAACGCCGCGAGCGCGCGGAGAGCTAGGCAGCGAGTCGAGGGAGGGAGCGCAGACGAGCGAGGCTCCGCCCAAGAGCGCCGGCGGAAATTTTTTCTTCATTTTTTTCTCTCTGACGTCTGGGCGCAACCACGTGGTCTGTGCCGCCACTTCCGGTCGGCTTGCGTCGTTCTCGTCGAGCGGAGCCGTATCGCGCGTGCTTGAAAACTGCGCGTCGGTTTGGTAATGTTGGGTGTGCACCTCGAACGCCGTAGTGTTTTCATCGCTTTGCCATGACTTTGATGGTCAAAAGCACAGAAATATTCACGTTTTCGGCACTGCGCATGGCGAAGAAAACGGAACCACGCAACTACGAGCAGACGAGCTGTCGGTGAGACCGGAAGTGCTAATATTAATGTTTGTTCGGTGTTTTTAACGCGATAACAGAATATAAACAAACATATTATCCACTTATTGAACTCAAAATTAACAACGAACGTAATAATGAGGGTGTTATCGTGATTATAACATCAGCCAATGGTGGAACTGCCGACAATCGCGTCATATTTTGCGGACTAATACATCATTTGTCGAGAGAAGAGGGAGCGATTTTCAGCTGACTTTGAGAATTTATTGTAAATTCCAGGCCGTGCGCATCGCTATAATATTTGGCTCGCGTGTTCTCGGGAGCCTCGACTACCGATCGGCAGCGCTTTTTGAGCATGCTCGAAAAGTGTTGCAGGGCCCCTTTAAGGAGCTTCGCCCCTAAAACAAGAGGAAGATGACTTCTTTTCGCGCGAGCTGCACCTGTAGCGGTTGCCTCTGGAACTAAGGTTACGCTTAGGGCGCGGCACTTCGCCCCAGCTTAAGAACATGGCGAGCAAGCTCCTAAAAAAACTGGGGGACCCTTAAGCTTCGCATTTAAGAGTTGAACGCGATAGCGAAATCCGGTTCCTAGTGCGCACTTCAACCATTCAGTGCATACTTTTTAATGTGTGTTGTTACACACACACACACACACACACACACACACACACACACACACACACACACACACACACACACACACACACACACACACACACACACACACACACACACACACACACACACACACACACACACACACACACACACACACACACACACACACACACACAGGCACACATACACACGCGCGCGCGACGTATCTATAGTATAGATGGTAGAGGTTTGCTGTTTGCTTGATACGTTCAATAAGGTGTATTCCTCCTCCTCCTTGCTTGGTATGTTTTCCGCAATATGAACATACTTTTCCATTTTTGGAGCTGTTTGAAAGTTCGTGTGTGTTTTAGCGGCGATGGGTGCACTATCCCGTCTTCTTTCGAAGCATGACGTCGTGCAGAAAGATGGTTGATCCCTCCGTCATAGTAATTAAAATAACACGAAAGTAAAGCGTGCTCTTACAGAAGTTACTGAATGTTTACTGTACATTGATATAAGAGAGTTTGTACAATGTATAACGATGTCTGGCAGCTATAGCACCGTGTAACGTGGATGCACCCACTTTGATGATTGGTCGTAGATCTCCACCCGGACGACTAGCGTCCATGTTAAATGATTAAACACACCCTTGTGGTAGCTGTAGTAGCTAACGGTGAAAGCGTAATCAGAGAACGAGGTATGATAGTATAGTGTACTAGAATAATTTCCTAGTGACGCGTCTGAGAAGGAGCGCGCGTGCCCGTTTGTGTAGACGCCACCAGGCGCCGCCACTGCGCCTTTTTCTAGTCGTCTGCTAGCGTAAATGCCGCAGACCGGCGGATTCATTGCAGTTCGGGACATCGCCTACAGAAGTATCTATTCGCATTTTCTTATCATTCATTTACACAAACCCATCATATGAGTAACTCTGCATGTTTTGCTTCTGTTGCGCAATACCTAGCACAACATTTAAATCGCATGCTCATCGCAAACTACACAAAAGTGCTCAGCAACGTATACGCTGCGTTGCTATGCCAGAAGGCGTACGATGAAATAACGGCCTCGACGGACGCATATTGATGGTGGCAAACTTTTTCGTGATTTATTCTCGGTTACAGAAACGCAGCTAAACAAGGTTGTTCCGGCGTTTTCTTACCCCATTTTACGGCGTGCAATGAGACGTACTACATGGAAGCATCCCACATCTAAGCGTCCGGAGAAAAAAAAGTCATCCACCATTTTTTTTTCACAAGAACTACGACGTTGAACGTAGCGTCGCAGGGGACGCGCACGAGGCAAGCAGCTGCAAAGCGCGTCTGAACCGGCCAAAACCGGCGCGAACTGGCTCCGCGACTAGAAAAAAGCGCAGCAACGCCACCAGTGGCGTCTACTGGCGTTTGCTTCAACCGGCCTATTGTCCCTGCCTCCTGGACGCGTCACTAGGAGATTATTCTAGTACACTATATATGATAGCCAGAAGAGCGTCGCATATTGGACGCAGAACTTGGTCGCCATGCCGCGGCACGGTAAAATGTGATTGAACTCACGGCCGGACTAGAGGGAAATGCAAAGCGCGTCGTGCCTCATCGGCAGCCCGGCCGCGATTTTAGGGGCGAAGCTCCTTAAGGCGGCACCCGTTCGTCCCTCGTAGTGCGTAACCAGTCGTAACGCTAGTACCAGATCTTGACCTCCAAGGTGGTGCCGGTGGGAGATTTTTCCTGTGCGTTGTTGAACAATAAAAAATTCGCAGCGTGCGCGTTAACTAAAAGCCGAATTCTTCTGTCTCTCATTCCCCATTAGCAGCCATTGGCATGTTCCAGTAGGAAACGTTAGTAGAAGTAGAAGTGTAAGTGTTAGCTAAAAGCCGACTTCTTCTGTCTCTCATTCCCATTAGCAGCCATTGTTTACCTCCAAGGTAGTGCCTGGTGAGATTTCTCCTGTGCGTGATTAAACAATAAAAGTTTTGTTCAAAACACCGTTGATTGATGAAATAAACCAACGAAAGACGCCAGATGTTTTCTAAAAGCAAAACGAAAGAACGCCAGATGTTTCTAAAGCAAAACGAAAAGACGCCAGCTGCTTAACAAAAGACGCCAGATGTTTTCTAAAGCAATGGTTTTGTAAACAATGAAAATTCCCAGCGTACATGCAAAATTAAAGTGAGCTGCAAGTCGTCATAACTCATCGAACCTTTAGTATAAACGCGCCCGATTTCACGTCGGTTGATGATGTACAGGGCAGAATTCACGGAAGATTCACAGTTTACCGATGAACCTCCGCAGCTTCGCCCACTCATCATCATTCACTCCGTGGATATGCTGTGATTTTTTTCTCGGGGCGAGCGCGTGACCGGGGAACGCGGTGTTACAGCCAGGTGAGGCAGGCGCGCGTCGCAGAGCTATTATTGATTTGGATTTGCGTCATGTGATGAGCGAGGCCGACGCTTTTACGACGCTTAGGCTAAGATCGCCACCTCGCGGTGTGTTAAGGCATTGACAAAATTGAACTTCTATTGAAAACGCAACGAATGGGACGGGCGTGTAACGAGTTGCAGGTGCTTATCGCAGAGGCCACAGTAATGAAGAATTACTTTACTTTACCGCTCCCAGAGGGCAACACCACCCTGCCAACCGGCAGACTGGCAGATATGAAGGTGCATTTGTAAAGCCTCTAGGGTCTGTGACCGTGGCGCAGTGGATAGAGTGCCCGGCATCATTTGCTTCGGACCGAGCGGACGTGGGTTCGATGCCCGTTGACGGAAGTTTTTTTCTTTGCCATCTGATCGTGTATATTTTTGAGACGTCATTTCCGTGACGGAAATACGTCACTGAAGTTTTGGTGCACCCCGGCATAAAACACTTTCGTGTTAAAAGCGTAGTTTGATGGCCTCACCAATGCGCCTACAAATCGCCGAACGGGCTGATTTTTGTCGTGAAACCTGCCGAACAAAATGCGTTAAGGAGAGTACTTCCACTACATGACATTTATGTGGTGTTTTTTCCGAAGCAGTTGCAAGTAACATCGTGGCTTTGTTGTAGAACACCTGCTTACCAAGCAAACGGCCCGGGTTCAATCGTCAATGGGACCGAAGATTGTTATTGCTTATTTTATTAGATGCGAAGTATCTTACAGCGGAGTTCAAACCGGTGGTGGTGGTGGTGTGCGGCGTGACCACCCTTACTGCGCATGCGCATAACATCTCCACACACCTCCCCTCCACTCCTCCTGTCCCCTTCCCCTCTCCCCTCCTCTCCCCGCTTCCCCTCTCCATTTCCCCCTTTCTACGTTCTCTCTCCCCTTTCCCCTCTCCCCTACCACTCTTCACTTCCCCTCTCCCCTCCCCTTTCCACTCTTCCTACGCGGGCTAGACATGCCGAAATTCTCTCCTGCGCAACGCCGCGATGAGCGGCAGCGCATGTGCGTCCCCTCCCCCTCTTTCTACTCTCCTACGCTGCCCCCTCTCGCACGCCTGTCGACCGCGTTCCCTGCTCGCCCTGTGAGAATTAACGGCCAGGGTAGAGGGAAGACAAGACGCGCGTAGCGTTCCTCTTCGCGTTCCTCGAGGCGAGGTCGGCAGCATGCCCAACGAACGCCAACGGAACGCGATCGTGCAAGTGCTCCGGCTTCGCATCGCCTGATGGTCCCCTTTAGCGGGAAATGGTGTAATTTTGGTAGCGTTAGCTACACTTGCCTAGCCGGAGCCGGTTTCGCGTGGGTCATCATGAGCTGTGCTGCGCATATGCGAGGATGAGTGCGGAGCCGGCATCTCACGCGCTCTCCGCCACCGCCGCGCGCGGCTCGCTGCTGCTGGTGCGGAAAGCGAGAGGAGTGGCGTAGTAGCCAGGCAGACAGACTGGCGCCAAAGCGAGGGACTCGCCGCTGCTGCTCTGCGCATTCGAGGGGGGTGACGTCGTAGCCATGGCGCGGAGCTATTCGCCTTCGCTGTGCAGTCGCCATCTGACAATGCGCTGGTGCCGCTTGATAGCGCCTGACTGGCGTTTCCAGGTGGATAACGCCATGGAGAAGGAGAGCGCCAATGCTGCTCAACGGCGCAGAAGAGCCGAGAAGCTTATGTCATCGGATCCCGAAGTAGTTGCCTAGCAATTAGCGGTTCAGCGTACGAAGAATGAACAGAGGAAGGCTAAAAGGCTAAACGTGCTGCGGAAACACTGGAGGAAAGGGAGGAACGCCTAGGAAAGCGGCGTCGCCAGGATGCTGAGCGACGTGCCCGACCATCTCTGCAGCAGCAACAAGACGCCGTCGATGACGTGAAGGCTCGCCGATCGACTGCGTATACTGTGAAACTTGCGAAAGCGCCAGTGCGACTCGGACCTTGGAGACGGACTTCGTAAACAATCCGTTTGGATACGTGTGCGACGTGTGTGAAAGATTATGGCACATCAAAGACTTGACAACGCTAAGTAGTGCCATGCGTGAAACGTTGAGTTTAGTGGCAGCGCCTGAGTGGGGTGAAACCGTGGCGCGGGTTTGTACAACGTGCAAGAACTTTCTCGTTAAGCAAAACATTCCGCTGTTTAGCGTTACCAATGGGTATCGTTACCCGACCATGCCGCCAGGTCTACCAGTTCTGAACGATGTGGCTGAATGTGTGTCATTAGAGCAGCACTAAGCGTGACAATCATGCTCATCCTGGACAATCTGGAAACAGAATAATCAGCTGAACCATTGCTAACGCTACGTATATCCTGGCATAGCCGAGCTAAGCCACTGCAATTTTTTTTGCATCCTTCTCGATTTTTCGGTCACGGACGATTTTTCGCTCACAAGCGTCGGCAGCGACGCCGTCACCGGAATTTCTGCGACACGAACTCTCTAACGCTATCGCATTGATAGGGGAGCCGTAAGCTGCCCCCCACGTCTATGCAAGGAAGTTTATTGTATACTTGCACGAACAGCCTACGTGCTTCTTTGTACGTTATCGCCAATGGAGCCGAGTGCACATGTGCACGCTTGGTTTAAATCATCTCGAAAAGCCGCTGTTCTCGATCTGGTTATATTGGAGGCTTCTTCGGCTGCTCCAAATGTCATTACTTCTAAATCATCCAATAAAAAGCGCCTCGTAAAAGTAAAATAAATTTCCATCACTCCTTTAAGCAAACACCTGCGAGGTAATGAAAACTCATAAAACTGTGTGTTTAAATATGTGCTGCGAATTCCTGAGCATGCCAGGGCCAGGATCAGCCAGAGGAAGCACTGATTTTTACAGCAATGATTGTATCAATGCGTGGATGAATAAATGAACGTACCTGGCCAAGCCGCATGTTTCATGTCCTGAAGTGAGACACGCAGGCCACTCAAACGTAAAATGCGCTGCATCGTCCAGCAGGTCCGGACTGCACATATAAGATAAAGGTTGCGCCGTCACTACGGTACTGTTGTTAAAGAGGCGGCCACCCCACACCATATGGAGTGCCCATGGCAACATTGTAAGCCATGTTAAGCAGCACTAGCCGACATTATCCGTTGCTTAACCGACACAATCCAATATTAGGCATCGCTTAGCAAACAGTAGGGGACATTAGCCATTATTGTCTGTCAGGTTAAGACGCAGCTGCATGCAGCTGACTCCTACCAGAGTGCCTGGTACAAACGTTATTCCCGATTTGTTTAATAAACTGGTCATTTACTATTCATACTGGGTTAGTGGATATTCTATTTTTTTAGCAAATAGCACATCAATGGACAGCAGACAGAAAAAAATAAAATGAAATGAGCGCGCTATATAAAAAAACTCACCGGTGCCTTATGTATTCGCCTAAGACAAGAAGAATGCGGAGTTCATGCGGTGTGGCTATTTTTCCAGGCGCTTTACATTACGTACGCGAACGCTGTTTAATTTCATTTTTCTTTTGTCACGCGAACGCCGCAGAGACAAATTGTAATTGCAGCTCGTGTGATCACGTGATATTTTTTGTACCTTTTTTATTGCGCTGGTTTGCGCTAGGGCCTCAATACATTTTACGCAAAGTTGCGCAGCCGTGCTTTCCCCCGAGGAACCTATGATGCGCACCGCATATCCACTGCCGCAGGTGGCGCCGAGGAGCGGCTTGTAGCCTAGGGCATGTCCGTAAAAGGTGGTTCAGGTCTGCATCCCGCACTGACGCAGAACAAAATGGACAGCTCGAAGGTGTTTCGGTGTACCCACCTTCGCACGGATTGAAGGCGTCGCAGCCGCACGCACACGAACTGTTCGGAGCGATAAGTCCTCTTGGCGAGAGTGTCCACTGGCGATGTTATGAGAGCTCGCGTGGTACGCCGAAGATTTCCTTTGCTAATGTCCGCATTGTGAGAGGGTGGCAGCAGGAGCAGAGGTAAGGGACACACGACCGTTACAGAATAGCAGGTGGCATCAGCCAGCAAATGACTAGATTGGCGAATACAACACACCCAAACGGAGCGTGGATAAGTTGCAACAGAACGGTGAAATCGCATAGCTCCATCCACAGAGTGACCACGCGGCGGAGTGTGCGGACAGCTTGCGTCGAGTTTGTGGAAATGATAACACTTGTTAGGGTTTACATCTCGACGAACGATTAAGTACGGCAAGGCCACCACAGAGAGAACCTCTGCTGTAACGGATGTAACGGAGACCTGTGACGCATAAGAGCAGGTCTGGTTGACATATGGTTGAGAAGAGCACACTACGCAGGTCTGCAGTAAAGACGATGCCAGCCCGGCGTCTACATATGCTCTTAGTTCAACTTTCTGAGGTACCAAAAATGAGGGCAAAACGAGGGGGTGTATACCTATAAATAGTGTTTCCATCCCACTCCAAGGCGCGAGGTATGACGTTCCGCGCCCACGGAGGTTCTCCCCAGCCCACGACGTTGGACAATAGAGATCAGCCCACCACATACAATGAAATTACGCAGCACTTCTACCTAGGTAGGAGGGTCTACCCCCCCTCCTCACAGAAAACTACACACAACCCAGGCCATGACGCTTAGGCTCCTGCAGACTGATTCATATCCAAATCTGGCCTTATTTCACAAAATTTACCCGGATACTTACACTAGCAGCTCGTGTCCCCTTTGTGGGGAAATAGCTAACTTAGAGCATATGCTCTGGCGATGCCCCTCGTTACTGGGCAGTGAACAATCCGACCCAGCCAAGTGGAGCTCCGCCATCAGAAGCACCAACAAGGGGGATCAGCTTTGGGCCGTCCAGAGAGCCCACGATGCTGCGGTCAGCCTAAGCCTGCCCGTCCCAGCGTGGGAGAAGCCCACTGCGCGCTAGTCGCGTCTCTCAGGACTATATTTAATAAAGTTCCACCATCCATCCATCACCTCCAGATGGGTGCATCCAAGTGACTCAAACTCTTCTGAAAACCGCACCGCGATACACTGGCTGTCAGTCGCGAAAGTGCAGGTTGCCAGACCTCGTCCAAATGCGACCTTGAAACACCGATATCTAATGTTTTCGCCTTAAAATACAAACAGCATTGTTGTACCTGTTGCCCTATTTCTGAAGGTTGTCTAGTGCTGAGCCGTTTGAAGTGAACAACAACGCGTAAAACAAGGACGAAGAGAGAACAAACGACACTAGCGCTGACTAACAACGTTTTTCTTTATAGCACCACCGCAATAAACAGAAAAAAAATATTTTGAAGCAACAAATCTTGGCTAAAATTTCAGCTCCATTAACGTGATACATAGGGAGGTGTGAAGCATGCAGTGTGCGCCGGTGTTTCCTTTTTATGGACCCAGCGTCGGCGTTGTCATTCGCAGGCGAGCGTGCGTTCTCGCTTCTTGAGAGCTTACAGTTCAGCGTCCATCGCAGAAAGAGAGTTTCCGAAGCTAACGCGCAACGTTCACTCTCTCTCGCCCCACGGCTGTCGCTGATTGGGCGCCGAAGAAGCCTCGGTGGGAGTAGCAATCGCGCCCTTCTTGAGGCGGTGGCGCCCTCTCCTGCTTTCAACAGGGTTTTAATCATATCAATGGCAGGCAGACATGCTGTTAGTGATCTTCGTGTTACACACCGGAAGATGCTACAAAGTATGCTTTACAGGAGAAAACTTGGCATCTGAAACAATTTGGACATGTACTCCAAACGAATTTCTGTTAAATGTTGCAATTAAATGCTAATTATTCCTCTATATTAAATTAGCTTAAATCATTTTAGGTTATTTCGAACCGGTTTAGCTTAATGATACATTTGTGTTTGACCATAGTTCGACACCTTCATTTACCGTGACGGCGACATGACAAGCCGACAAGCCGAGACCCTAAGCTGCTTCCCCCAAAACAGCCTACCCCGCTTGCGTGACCCTACGCAATCAAATCTGCATGCAGATTATGGAAGCACAATTTTAGTAGTGATTAAAACCTTCCTTATCGCAAGCCTAAGGAGCGCCTCCTAGGTACGTGATTTCACTTTTTAAATGCGAAGTATTTCTTACCGAACTTCTTCGACTTGGAGCGTATCTATCTATCTATCTATCTATCTATCTATCTATCTATCTATCTATCTATCTATCTATCTATCTATCTATCTATCTATCTATCTATCTATCTATCTATCTAGCCGCCTACGGCTTTGTTCTCTCCTGGCCGTTTCGTTATAGGACTGTATGACTGGAATGGAATAGGGCGTAACATGACTGTTTGACGAACATAAATGACAGGTCATAACATGACAATCGTGACACACATGTCATGTACACAGGGGTCCACTGTTAAATGGAACATCGGAGCGTGTGGCAGCAGCTCGGCGCCACCGCCTGCCAGAGGCTGCAACGAGTTTCGCGCAGGCGCAGTGCGCGCTGTGAGTCGTGCTCTTTCGTCGTCTGCTGCCGTCTGCTTCCGCGCCGCCAGTCGTCGCGAAGCGAACCGTTGACGCGACGAAAGGGCACCGGGCAGGCTGCTCACTGCGTCTGCGCAAATCTCGTTGCAGCCGACGGCCGGCGGTGGCGCCGAGCTGCCGCCACACGCTCCGATGTTCCCTTTAACAGTGAATCCCTGTGTACAGGATGACTTATGCACCACGCTCATAATGCGCTGGCGGCCGTTTCGCCAGCTTGATGTACTCCAAAATTGGTATCTCGTGACATGACTGTGTGACGAACATGAATAGCGGCAGTTAGCAATCAAATGATGACACGCATGTCATGTACAGCATGATTTACGTGCCACGCTCGTTGTGCGCTGGAGACCGATTCGCTAGCTTCAGTTGCACCAAAATTGGTATTGCGTTACATGGTTGTGTGACGAACATAAATAACAGGTGTTAATATGAAAATCATGACACGCATGTCATGTACAGCATGACGTACGTGTCACGCTCGTTGTGCGCTGGCGGCCGTTTGGCTAGCTTGAGTTACAACAAAGTTGGTATTGCGAGAGGTGACTGCGTGGCGACCATGAATAACAGGAGTTAATATAATAATCGTGACACGCATGTCATTTAGGGTATGATTTAGACGCCGCGCTCATGGTGCGCTCTTGGCCATTTCACTAGCTTCATATACACTAAAATTGGTATTTGCACACGTCATGCACATGACGTATGCATACGTCATATGTATACGTCATGTGTTATACTTTGTTAGTGCCTTTCGCATGTGGAGAATGTCCTGAGGTGCTGAGTGCTAGATCCATATTGTTTGGACATTTGCGTTACAAAAAAAGTTATTTGTGCTCATGCACGGATTATGAAAAGCGATCTTTATTGGTTGTGAACCGTCACACAATAATGGCAGGGTATAGAATCGGCACCTGCAGTAACTACTGAAAAGAACATACGTCGTAATCACATCGCATAATCATAAATATAATACGTTGCATATTAAAAATCCGTTAAGAACGCAGGTATTTAGCACAGGAATCAGCAATTAATTTACAAGAAAAGTTTGCTTGACTAAATGTAACAAGCGCATTTTAGGAATACCTGTGGCGCAATATTTCGGAGGACAACCTTCGCCGTACGTGCATGACAAAATTTTTATTTCTCAAGTGGCCGACAAATAGAAAGGATTGATGGTTTAGAGTTCAGCTCGCTGTTCTCGTTTCCTGGATTGAGCGTACTTCGGCCATCACCCTTACATGAGACCACATGTGTATGGCGCTTGGCTCCATGGGATCAACCATGAAGTACATTTAATATACGGAACTGAAGCCGCCATACTTTAAAGGGGCCCTGCAACACCTTTCTTAGTTAAATTGGAATAGTCTCATTATTGACGTATGACTCTTCACGAGTCATATGCCGCAAAAATTTTCGAATCCGTCAAGTCTAAGTGGTGTTACCAAATTATAGAGATCACGTTCCGCAGCTTTCTCCCTCCACTCAACGCCACGAGCGCGCGGAAAGCTGCGCGGGGCGTGAAGGGAGGGAGGACGGAGGTGCGAGGAGGCGCCGAAGAGTTACGTCAGTGGCGGCGGCATTTTTTTCTTCATTTTTTTCTCTCTGGCGCCGCGGCGCAACCACGTGGTCTGTGGCGCCACTTCCGGTCGGCTTGCGTGGTCGTCGTCGAGCGGAGCCCATCGCACCGCGTATCGCGCGTGCTTGAAAACTGCGAGTCGGTTTGGTAATGTTGGGTGCGCACCTCGAACTGCCGTAGTGTTTTCATCGCTCTGCCAACCATGGACGCAAACCTGCGTGCGCGTTTGGAACGAATGACAGCTGAGATGGGTTTCGACCCACACTCCGATACACCGCCTCGTCGCACTGCTCGCGCTTGAATCGTATTCAACACGGCAAAGCTGCGTGCACCCTTCTCCCAGTGGCGGTACTTCGATGCTGTTTGCTCTTCGAATCCGGGCGCACAGCGAGTGCGGGCTGACGACAAAGAACTAAAGACTAGAAGAAAGGATCGTGGGGCATCGGGCCGGCGCGGACCCATCCCCCGGCTGTCTGCAGCTACCGTGAAAATGCGAGTCTGCTTGGTTGCTGTGTCGCGGTTTCTCGGGAACCTGAGACTACGGGGAGGATACGCCGAGGTACGGCTGGATGACATACTGAACAGACAGCGAACGGGACTCTCGCCATACAGCGAACACAGGTATCCTAAACTAGCCGGCGCCAGCATTGTTATCGGAGAAATGCTGCACCGCTGCCTCGGTCGGTCGTGAGAACGTGCCGACGATGCAGTTTCCAGCTGACGAGGCAACACTCGAACGGCTGTCACTCTCAACGGCAACCGGCGATGGTCAAAAGCACAGAGGTATCACGATTTCGGCACTGCGCATGGTGAAGAAAACGCAACACGCAACTACGAGCAGACGAGCTGTCGGTGAGACCGGAAGTGCTAATATTAATGTTTGTTCGGCGTTTTAACGGCATAACACAATATAAACATACATATTATCTACTTATAGAACTTAAAATTAACAACGAAGGTAATAATGAGGGTGTTATCGTGATAATAACATCAGCCAATGGTGGAACTGCCGATAATCGCGTCATATATTGCAGACTAATACATCATTTGTCGAGAGAAGAGGTAGCGATTTTCAGCTCACTTTGAGAATTTATTGTAAATTCCAGGCCGCTCGCTTCGCTATATTTGGGTCGCGTGTTCTCGAGAGCCTCGACTACCGATTGGCAGCGCTTTTTTACCCTGCTCAAAAAGTGTTGCAGGGCCCCTTTAATACATATAATGGTGTATCCCTTTGGGCAAGCTTTCTATAGTTGGTCAGAAACTAAGAATAGACTTAGACGCCACCTACTGCAGCCGCTGCTCACGTAGAGAAAATTTACCCCGATGCTCCGTCCAGTTAGTATAGGTGCCCCATCCAGTACATATTTACACAAGAGGCAACCACCTGTGTAAGTATAAAGTCAATGCGGACGTTAACGCAACAGAAACAATTATGACCTTTGTTATTAAGTACAAATCTATAGTTACTACAAGGCTCATTCCATCAGTTCAATAGAAGCGTTCCACTTTTATGTGGAAATGTTTCGGCAAACCGCAGAATAGACCAATGAACCACCGGAACACGCTATTTATTTCAGAATCAGAATCCACTCTATTTCCAACACACTTGTTGGGGGTCCCCCAGGTAAAATGCTGTGGAAACAGGTTGACAGGACCTAGGGGCCTACAAAGGGCAGCACATGCAGTGGATTTCACACAGCTGTACACATTGGAAGCGAAAACAAACAGCATAATGAAAGAAAATAAATATAAAAATAGGTATATATACAATGATCGTTGGAGAACTGATTCAGTATGATGCACACAACGTGAAACATTAGTTCGCTTTAAGTAAAGAAAAATATTTATGGTTTCATCGAGCAATCATGCACATCTCATTTGAACACAGTGAATGGGGCGATTGACCCGCGACAGTCAATCTGTGTGTAGTCAGCTGTGGCAATGCTTCTGCGGTAATGATTTCATTGCAAGTGATCTTGTACCCTAACCTACAAAATTTTTATAACACGAAGAAGTTAATCACCGCGTAATCACACTCTCTCTAGCTAACGCTCACCTGGAAACCAACAAAAGACAAGGTAATGACACTGCTCTTGGCGGTATTCCAAACGAACGTGAGCCAGCAGATGGCAAGAACTATGAGCGATGAACCATGCTCTTTAATAAGCAACAACTAACGCCAACGCTCTACACATTATCATCTTTCATGTATCATAAATCGTATGTCGAATAAAATACTGTACGTTGTGCAGGCCACCGGCTAAGACGCCTTTACGCCTTCCCTTGGTCACGGAAACTCGAGATATCAAAGCGAGTTCCAAGGAGGATGCTCTCTCTTGAGTTCTTAAAAAAATAAATGTGATAAAAGAAGATGATAGTGCATGGAGTTTGAAATCAAATATTTCTCTTGTTTTGTTGTCTCATGTCTCTTCATTTGAAATCTCCTGTCAACGCTATTCAAGGCCATCATGTAAAAAGAAATAAAAGAATCCCTGCAGTGCTCCATAAGTAATGTGCCAGTTCAAACCGCCGAAAATTCCCCGTTTGTGTCCGGATTCTGCACTAACTTAGAGCTGCGATTCCGATCAAATTGTCTCACATCCGAGGCAGCCTTGCTTGTCGCTTCTGAGCTTCACTGCTGAAGTGTGGATCAATCCCAATAACGCATCAAATTTGCGAATTCCGAGGAGCAGTACCGACTCCACCAAAGACAGCCCAAATCAACCTTCTGAAGATTACTATCGATTCTTCGTGACATACATTTGTGGCTGCGCTGAATCCTTACCTCTTTCTCTGCCTCAAAAAACTGTAAAAATTGCGCCAGATAGAGTTGTTTCTTATTGAGCTAAGGATGGTATTTGTTCCAAATTGCCTTAAATGGGCAATCATGAAACGCCCCCGCAACGCGTACTTTGGTCTTGAATGCTCATTTATTTCCAAACAGCAGTTACGTAAATAGACATTGCAATGACAGAGGGCGTGCAAACACGCACCACAATATGGTTCTCAGGCATACCGTAGTAGAGGGCTCCGGTAATTTTATCCATCTGGTGTTCTTAACATGTACTGACGTCCCACAGTACACGTGAAGCTGCACGAAACGTGGAACACTACCTGCCCTCGTTTCGCCAGCACTTCAGCGTGGCGTTCGAAACATCTATAGCGGGAAAGGAAACCTTGATTTGTGATGCAATGGCCCCCTTTCCTCTCATTTCCCTTCTCCTCTCTCTCACGTCTATTTTCGAGCCCCTGATTGTACTATACTAGACACACCAATGTTATGCTTTACCTTCTCCTCCTTTTTCCAACGTCGCCACGCTTCACGCGCATGGCCAATGCAGCGTGTGTTATGCTGACGTCTGCTTCAACGGGTTTCCAGCGTGCGTGCTGCAGATAAGGGCCCAAAGGCCCGACAGTGTTACCTTGCGCTAAATATCGTTTCATGCTACACATGCATTTGCCTGGGTGATGCCACATATGGCTAAGCTATGATTTATCCAATCCCCTCCATCTGTACCATCTCGTGGCCCTTCTTCCCTTACCGGCACCTTCACTATACTATACTACGCATGGCCACGCTATACGTAGTTTTGCCCACGTGATGTCATACATGGCTATATAACACTCTACCCTCTCCTCTTTTTTTTCTCTCCTCTTGGCCCTCCCTTCTCTTTCCGATCATCTTATTCTATGGATACGCCATAACAGGCTATGCTATAAATAGTTTTGACTGCGGGACACCTAGCGACGACATGAGATGACAACATTCGTTAAGTGGTCCATACTTCAACGAATTCTGAAGTGGAAATTCTGTCGCCAAATGGTAGCCCGAGCTACGCCATCTTCCTCCAGGCACGGTACAACGTCAACGTGTTTAGCAAACGTTATTGTATCACAGACGGTTAGCATCAATAACAATTTAACATAACGTTTGCTACAAATACGATCACGAGAAAGACAAAACAGAATTCGGGAACATGGACATAAATAAACACACGAAATATTGAGGAGGCAACACGCACAATTGATGTTTGGCACATTTGCACACATACAAAAATAATGTCACAAAAAAACAACAAAGGTATATAAATGCACATTACATGGTAAAACAGAAAGCACAAACAAAACGTGAATATGTACATTTTGCGTATTTACATGGCCCTTCTGCCGATACTAACTGAGACATCAGCCCACCAAAACCAGTCCGGCCAGAAAACGAGCTTCACGCGCCTATCACAAACCAACACAAAGAGGCAAGACCAGTGCCGAAGGAATTCCTCCTCACGGAGGAAGTAGAGTTCCTCCGACAGAGCAGATAGAAGCTCCGTGTGCAGTCGCACGGCAAAAACGACCAGCGCTTTCCTGACGCGCCCTACGAGTTTAAGGCGGCCCATTTGTTTTTGCGGATATATAGAGCAGTCGTTTTGGTGTTATTGCTTTTCTTAAGAAATCTCAAAATCTGGCGAAATTTTATTGGAGATCACGCTTCCAAAACTCATCTAGACGAATTACTTCCGTCGGAAATGGTGATCTTTGCGATCTTTTATGCTATACCTCATTTAGAATCTACGTTCGCAAAACAAACGCACATCATCTGTCATCGGGAATGGCACGAGGTTATTTTTTTAAGGTGAACTACAGGCAAATATGCTGGCAGCACACTTGCTAGTACGGATTTGTGAGGGCTTCCAGTCCAGAATCCTTTTAGGGGCGAAGCACCTCAGGGTGTCGGTGTGTAGGCGTGCATCGTCGTCTGCTGTCGTGGTGGTCCATTTGCTTGAGCACAAGAAAGGGCGCCACCCTCTTTTGCGCAAGAGAAAACATCCCTCGCCCACGAGAGACAACGCTGACGCAGGCAGCGTCTGCTAGCGAGTTTCTTGACTGAAAAAACCGACTGCTCTGCACAACCGTTCACCGGCCACCCCGTATGTATAGGCACTGGATCGCGAACCACAACGTAGTGCGTGTGGGAAATTCAAAAAAAAACACTAAAAACACTAAAAATCTGCGGCGTGCACGTTACCTGAAAGGGGACTGCGGCATCTCTGTGTCTAAGCTGCCTTCTGTCTCTCATTACCCATTGGTAGGGCATTTGCTGTGAAAAACACCGGCGCACACTGCATGCTTCGCCCCTCCACAGGTTTGGTGTTAGTGGAACTGAAACATCCTTCCCTACATGCTTCGCCCCTCCCCAATTTTTTTATTTGTTCATTCGCTCTTCCTTCAGGCACACCACGTCTCCGTGGTCGTTATTATCGATTGTGGTCAGGTTGTTGTCGATCCACAAGCGGTCGCAGACGTTGCAGTTGTGACCTAACGTGTGGTCGAGGAAATCGCGCTTGAAGCGCGCGTCGGCGCCACCAACTTAAGGTGGTGCCACCAACTTACCGCTTTTGGCGCTTGGCCGATGCATTCCGCGCCCGTACGTCTTCGATGTTCTCTTGCGGCCGCTTCCGCGCTGCTACAGCTTCGCGAGCTTGTATGTCGGGGTCTCCACGACGCTGACGTCTCTCTGGGCCTCGCGAGCTCTCACCGCAGCGTCTTGGCGGCGAGCCCGCATTGCTGCTGCCTTGCGAGCCGTCCGCTCCACCGCGTTGTCTTCTTCGTTCATGGTATTAGTATCGAAGCGGGCTGCCGGAGTGGAGCGAACGCCGCATGCTACATTTGGATATGCTATATGTGGATTTGCCTGCATTATAATCATCATCAAGGCGCTCGAAGAACAAGAGGAAGAAAACATCTCTTTCCCGCGAGCGTGGGCATGCTACAGTTGGCTATGCTATATGTGAATTTGCCTGCGTTAATATCTTCATCAAGGCGCGTGAATTTGCCTGCGTTAATATCTTCACCAAGACGCTCGAAGAACAAGACGAAGAAGACTTCTCTTTCGCGCGAGCTGCACCTGTAGCGGTTGCCTCTGGAACTAATGTTACGCTTACGGCGCGGGACTTTGCCCCAGCTTAACAACCTGCCGAGCCAGCTCCTAAAAAAGTGGGGGAACCTTAAGCTTCGCCTTTAAGAGTTGAACGCGATAGCGAAATCCGGCCCCAAGTGCGCACTTCAACCACTCAGTGCATACTTTTTAATATGTGTTGTTACACACACACGCACACAGGCGCGCGCACACACACGCGCACGCGCGACGTATCTGTAGTAATGGTAGAGGTTTGTCTCCTCTACCATCTATAGTAATGGTAGAGGTGGCATTATTGTCCCGCCGGCACTCGTCGATGAGCAAGACTGTGCAGTGTGGCCACTTCCCTGTGCTAGAAGGGCGGAAGCATATAGGCTCTGTCGCCGCTGTCGTTTCGTCTCGATCTCTTCAGCCAGCAATTGGGAGCTTTCCCGCCGCTTGCGTCGCATAGCCTCAGCATGCCGTGCTTTGCTCTCTGCCTTTTGCGCCTCGATCATGCGTGGCCTCCCTCGCCCTCGAGCACCAATTGACACAGATACTGCATGAATTGTCGCAGATAAGGCAGTGTGGGTAGTGCACCCAATTGCTCGTGCTTGAACGTATGTATCGTTCTGGCTCGTTAGTTGTGGAACACTACTTGACATTAATGTCCCGCCGGCACTCATCGATGAGCAAGACTGCGCAGTTTGTCCACTTACCTGTGCTAGAACGGCGAGACCATATAGGTTTTGCTGTAGTAAGGGCTGGCAAAGATACTTTGACATTGTATCACGATACGATTACAGGATACTCAGGCTAAAAGTATTTGAGATACAGATACAAGATACTACAACACTGATTGTATCCGATACGATAGATTGCAATTGTATCTAAGATACTTTGATACATTCGCAAATTTGTTATTATATATCTATATAATGTAGCACTAAATGCCTATGCACCAAAATGTTCGCTTGAAAATGTATTAACTGCGACCGATTTTGTTTCATTTTAATGAATGTGAGTTAGTATCTCAAAAGTTATCTGCTTCTTGCTCAATGTATATTAGTTTCATTCTGAAAAAACTTATTGGCGTTGCTTTAGCTGCTTACCATGAATGCACTTTATACCCTTCGATGATAGAGATTTTTGCTTGTCACTTTTGTAATAGATGGTAGCCGCTACTGCGCTTGCCGACCGGCTAGCGGGTTGCCATGTAATCATAAGAACTTCAATAAGAAGCCTCCGCACTATGGTGCAAATACCACTGTTGAGTTCTACCTTGCCCGTAAGCGTATTTGGGTTTTCGCAATAACTGATCACCGGACAGGTGTACGTCACCAAGAACATGTGCCGCGCAGAAACTATTCAGACGTATTGTATACAGTAGCACAACACGCCACAGGACACCGCCGCTATTCAGACTAATGCCACTTGTAGCTTCGGTTACCTGGTGATTACTAACAGTAGTAGAATTTAGGCAAGTCTAAACAAGGAAAGCAAATATATCTAAGTAAAATAGAAAAGCAGTTGCGTATCAAGCACAGCGAATAAGTATAGACATACGATACAGGCAGCACCACCAAGAAGTAATAATAATTGTTGCGTTTGACACCCAAAAACCACGTTATGATTATGAGAGACGTTGTAATGGAGGGCTCCGGGAATTTGAACCACCTGGGATTTTAAAACCTAAATATAAGCCCAAGCGCCTTTAGCATTTTCCCTCCATCGGAATGCAGCCGCCGCGACCTTCGGGTCAGCAGTGAGGCACCATAACCACTAGACCACCACGGTGGGTGACCTCTAATAGCTATGAGAATTAAATTCAGTGCCTACAAAAAATAACGTGAAACGGCTCGTTGGGACGCTCATGATAAAAATGGAGCATTTGGTATAACAATATTTCTCGAATATATTCGCTAACATATTTAAAATGGCTCCTAATAATTTGTGTTATTATAATGGAAACTCAATTTCGCGATTTTACTTAGTAGTAAGCAGAATTTTTGTGGCTGTATACGCCAGGTGCGCCCGGTTTATTATATATTTGCTCTCAACATCACCTTTACATAACAGTAAATTCAATTTGTCTATAAGCATGTAAGCAGTAGCAGTAATGATGCAGACAGTTAAAAGCAAGAATAGTTCAGACAGCTTACCTTGGCAGTACCTTAAAGGCATATTGCATTACGCAGGCCAGAAAAAACTACATAGGATACCACACGAGCGCCTACTATATCATCAGCGACTCGCAAACGGCGGTGCGAAACTACGCAAGCGGCAGAATCTCCCTCGAGGCATTTCGGATCCTAAATACAGGCAAAATTCATGAGGCCGACAAATGCGTAAAAATACTCTGGCTCCCTGCCCACACGCCCCTAGGTTGCCAGGAGGTCAATCCAAATGAAGTGGCGCACAACGTGGCTCGAGGTCTCACATTCCGGGCCGCGTTAGAAGAAACAGCCACCCGAATGGACTCTTTCGCGGCTGTATGGCAATGGGATGATCGGCTCACTAAATTCTGTGACATCACTCAACATTACCGAATGCAAAGGCGGGAGTAACCTCCGCCACACGCCAGGCTAAATCAGGCCCAGTCCGTTCAATAGCGGCAGCTACAAACACGAACATACACGAACCCCGTAATCATGCACCACATATATCCTGAATTATACCCAACTAATCTATGCCAGTATTGTAACATCAGAGCCGCGCTTGATCACATCCTATGGGCATGTCCTGCATTAATCAGCAATACTAGGGTCGCGACCTCCAATGAAGGCCTTCGGGAGCGTTGGCGGACTACGCTGCTCAGTTCGGGCCTGGACAAGCAACTCTGGGCGATCCAGCAAGCCGAGGAAGCTGCAAGGAGACACGGTGTCTCCGTTAGCTCCTAGGTGGGAGCCCAGCCTAGCAATCTGCCGGAAATGAATAAAAGTTTTCTTATTCTTCTTCATGTGTAATGCATGGGATGAAAAATAAGGACAGCTGAGAAATAACTTCTGCTAACAACTCTTTGAATAAAAGAAAACGAGACGTACGCCATGATAGCAGTCGTTATGTGAATGCTTCTTCTGTTAGATCCACCATCGGTACCGGTGGTGCTATAGCTGTTTGAATATTATTAAATGCGAAGCATTTCTTATCGAACCTCTGGCACTTTGAGCGTTTCTATCTATCTATCTATCTATCTATCTATCTATCTATCTATCTATCTATCTATCTATCTATCTATCTATCTATCTATCTATCTATCTATCTATCTATCTATCTATCTATCTATCTATCTATCTATCTATCTATCTATCTATCTATCTATCTATCTAGCCGCCTAGGTCTGGGTGCTCTCATGATCGCCTCCTTAACTTGGGGTAGACCAGAATTTGCATGGGAGGGTAAGAGGATTTGACGAATGTGATTGCCGGGTCATGACATGAATAACGTTAAAATCCTGTCGCGTACGTCGTCAAACCCTTTCCACTAGACAAGTGTGGCACATACCCGTTTGCCAGGGGCCGCGGTGTACGGGTATGCGCCACAGGTGATTGACAGTATATATCTACCCAGGAGCGGCGAGAACAGACATTGGTAACTTAAATGCTAGAGCGTTAAGGAAAACCAACATCGGCAGCGTTGACTCAACGAATGGAAAGAATGAAATTAGGATCGCAGCAGGAATCGAACCGCAATCAGGCATTCTACCACCGAGCCACGCCAGGTCTCTAAACTGGTTTGGAAAAACAGCCTACGCAGGCGTAATATCGGTGCAACGTCAATTGTAGTTGTAGTGCTGGCTATCTAATTTTACAAGAAAGCAATAAACACTACATGATGCTCCTACGATGTATATTCCTAATACAGGCGCCATATCAGATTAACGTCTGTAGTTCCAGTGTTGGCTCCGCTTTCATAGCAGTCTAATAAACATTACGTTTGTATTCCTAAGTTTCACCAAGCTATATTGAAGCATTGCTCGACCCCGGAGGAATACATTAAAGAAAGTTACATATGATATCCACACCACCGCACCGTAAAGCGCACTTCGTCCACCAGAACAACGCAGTGTCCTTTTCATTTCTTACGAGGCTGGGCGACTGCCTCATGCTGACCGAGGATGATGCAAGATTGATTTACAGCCGCTTTGTAGACTACCTGGGCATACGTAGGCCACATACGCCCAGGTAGTCTACGAATACTACAAACACCATCCACTGATGTTGGCATACGTAGCACTATCCAGGCCTACCAGCGTCCATAGCCTATACCTCACGAACGCGAAGGGTGGCTTCAGGTTCCGACATGTCACCGGCTCGGTCGACAATTTGTTGACGAAATGACCGAGGCATCCACGAATTCCAGCAGCTCTACTATACCACATACTTCACTACACATGGACCCATAGGTCGGCAAAAAATGTGAAGCTCACTCAGACTCACTCATGAAATGTATTTTGCCCTTAGAGCTCACTCGGACTCAGACTCGCGAAATTTTTCCTCAACCGGACTCACTCGGACTCAGACTCACTGAAAATTTTTTCAGCCGGACTCACTCGGACTCAAACTCACGAAATTATTACTCACTCGGACTCACTCAGACTCAGACTCACGGCTTTGTCTGAGTCTGAGTGAGTCTGAGTGAGTCGACTTATGAGTCTGTTAGCGTATAATTGGTTTTATCGAATATGATGTCAATGCTTTTTCACTCCAATATCTCGCATAATTGGTGCTCTACTTGGCGCCTTTTGATGTCGTACCTTCAAATATGAGTTATCCGTGGTTGCAATACAGTAAGGAAATTTTTATTTAAAGGGATTACTCAGACGAAATATTTTTATCAAGAACTTCCTGTGAAAGAGTTTTCGGGGGCAGGTCATGGCACCCCCCACCTCTGTAACTCACGCCTCTGATCAATAAATATTGAGCTGGCGTATGAACTCTAGGGCTTTGAAGTATGCGTGAGTCAACGGGACTATAAACGTGAGCTGACATAAGGTTGATAATATTGCTGAAGAGGTGCAGATAGAACGAGTGGTCGGCAAAAAGGTGTGGAGCTCACTGATACTCACTCATGAAATATATTTTGCCCTTGGAGCTCACTCGGACTCAGACTCACGAAAATTTTCCTCAACCGGACTCACTCGGACTCAGACTCACTGAAAATTTTCTCAGCCGGACTCACTCGGACTCAAACTCACGAAATTATTACTCACCCGGACTCACTCAGACTCAGACTCACAGCTCGATCTGAGTGTGAGTGAGTCTGAGTGAGTCGACTCATGAGTGAGTTTGCCGACCTATGCATGGACCTCTCGTCACCATTATCACGACCGGATCCTATAACAAGTCATGACCAGCTGCTGGTGCTCACTGATCACGGTGATGATGCACTTTTTCAAGAACTGTCAATAACGTCTTGTACACATCCACACGGGTTCGTGAAACGTGCGTGCGTTCTCGGGACACGTATAAGCACCACGTATCAGCTTACCGCTCCTGGTGTTGGTAATACCCACGTTTCCATTGGCAGCGTTACCCAACCGTAAACAACTGGTTATATAACACATATGCGGCTCTTCAACATATATATGTGTGCGTGTAAAACTTATACACATCCATAGGGTCATTTCGTAACGTATCGCTCAGAAAAAAAAGGTTACGCCACAGTCACCTACCCGCCGCATGCTTCGCATAACATCGACTCCCACGGTGCGTGGGATCTGCCCGAATTTTTTGCATATAAGTTAATCTTAGTGCATGTAAGCCAAACTTACATCTACGAGATCCTTCAAATCACCCATGTGTGAAAGCCACTAGATGCAAAGCAATCCCCCTAGCTTGCATTCTCCAGACTTCGTAACGAAGCACCACGCAAAAGAAACTTCGATAATGACACTACGGCGGCATCAGAATGTATGCGAAAGACGCCGCGCGCATTGGACTACGCGCCACAGAACAGTTGCTAAGTGCCAAGTGTCACGGCACTGACACAACTAAAAAGAAAACGCGATAAAACGAAAGGTCGGCTGAGCGTACGTTCTCGCGCTTGTCTATCGAGATGACGCGAACGTCACCACGCGACTCCGCTTCACCAACAGGGACGCTCACAGCTCATCGCCTATCCTCGCTGCAAAACTCTGGTGCAAAGATAAAATAAATGTCACAGCCTTTTGTTTTATTCTGGTGACTTAGTGGCAGCAGTATCAGCTTGAGAAATTAGTGGCAGCAGTATCAGGTACAGCCAACGTTTATTGTTTCACACGGTGGTGCTACGATGGCAGTATCTTTTATGTTAAGATACACAATACATTCTTCAATGTATCGGAAATACAGATACTGATACACGTCTTGCGAGACGTATCGCGACACAGATACAAGATAGCCAACGAGTATCAAAGATAGTATCTAAGATACGTGTATCTTCGATACTACCCAGCACTGGCTGTATCGAGACCTGTTTTTCACAATGTCTCACAGATGGCAGCACATTATCTAATGCTTGCTGTTTCCTTGATATGATATGTTGCATGGCCTCCGAGATGGTCGGCGCGCCTGCCATCTCGTAGGCCATGGTAGTGGATACATGTTATTCACAATGTGTCACAGAGGGCAGCACATTATGTAATGTTTGCTGTTTGCTTGATACGTTCAATAAAGTTTATTCCTCCTCCTCATTGCTTGATGTTTTCCGCTAGATGGACATAGTTGTCCATTTTTGGAGCTGTTTGAAAGTTCGTGTGTGTTTTAGATGCGATGGCTGCACTATCCCGTCTTTTTTCGAAGCATGGCGTCGAGCAAAAAACGTAGTTTGGTGACCTCACCAATTCGCCGGCAAATCGCAAGACAATCTGTTTGCAAGACAAGTGCAGATTCAATGCTGTTTCCCAAGGGAACGACTGTGGCGACCAGAGATGCCTCTCCACTGACCTCCATCGCAGCACTTTGCATGTCTTCATCGCCAGACGAGCTTCAGCTTCGAGTTCTTGCTGTTTCTGAGCAGTCATCGGTTGCAACCTAACATCTGCGCAGTCAGGAGCGCTATTGGCACTTTCAGCTAAGCACAAAGCCTGCTTCGACAGCTGCGCCACAACAATGAGTCAACACTCCGTTGCTCTGCACCGCATTGAGACACACGGTTCTGGTGCCATACCCCTTCGGCATATATCGTGTTTCGCAGTCGGAAAGGAAAGTCATTGAAGAACAAGTTCACGACATGCTATCACGAAATATAATACTCACCAGGCCACATAGCACATTTCAGTTAGACGCTGGAAGCTGTTGTCTGACGAATGAAGAGCAGTATGCCGCAAGTCTTTTTGAAATCAGTTCATTACGAGCTGAGAAAAACAATTTGTCGCGGCGCGAAACCATGACGCGAGGAGGCGAGTTTCAAACCCTTGCCACTCACTCCGTGTAGCCTTCGCAAGCCAAATCCCTTCCCTGACCTCTTCGCTTGACACATACGTGTGATAATACGAGGTGCGCGGATAGAAAACGAAACCGAAAATTGAATAGGTAGTGTGCCGTGCGGTGGCGAAGAGGATGTGATGTGTGCGTGTATGTGCCGTGCGGTGCCGACGAGGAAGACAACGGCAGCTCGTGAGGCGTGTCCTCGAGGGTGCGCGGCCCGTGCCTTCGACAGTGCGCGAGCTTCGTCGTTCGAGGCAGGACTAACTCGTTGGGCGTCTGGCCCATAGGTACGACCCCGGCCACGTCGCGACACTCCCACCAGCTGAATGGACAGCTCAGCCTCCGCTACACGACCGGTCTAGGAGAGCTGGCGCCGGGTTCCTGAACCTGCCCTTGCCCCGCTGGTCTTGGAAAGCGGACGCTGGGTTCGTGAACCTGCCTTTGCCCCGCTGGTCCAGGAGGACTGACGTGGGCTTCCGAGGCGTAGTGTCGGTGCTCAAGGGCACAACTCCCTGTCGCCGGAACCCTTGTGTCGTCGGCTCCAGCTCCAGCAGAGCCACTGAAGTTCGACGCGGCGATCTTGCGGGTCCGGACTTCGTCACTGCAGATGACGGCGCTACAACCACACCGTCTTCGCCACTGAAAGGTGCCAATGGGGCATGAACGACGGCCCAGGCGACTACCCCGACGACCTGAACTGTAGGCCGGACGTTCTGTTTATTCCTTTAGTTTAGTCCGCATATAGGTTGTTAGACATTTTCGTAATGTGTGTTGGTCCATGTGTGAAGGGTGTAACAGAAGTGGGACGTGTGTTTGTGCGCTGGCGTTCTGTCTGATTCTTTCTGGAGCGGTCCTGCCCCAATCACATCACAATACGCATGAACACGTCATGCGCATGCATGGTCACGTGCGCATGACCTGCCCGAGCCAGCCCGAGCACGCGAGTGGCGTTGCACGGCCGCTACCTTATAGGAGCGAAGCTCCTTATAGCGGCACCCGTTCGTCCCTCGTAGCGTAGTATGTAACCAGTCTTACGCTTTGACCTGCAAGGTGGTGCCGGTGGGCGGTTTTTCCTGTGCGTTGTTGAACAATAAAAAAATTCGCAGCGTTAGCTAAAAGCCGACTTCTTCTGTCTCTCATTCCCATTAGCAGCCATTCTATACCTGCAAGGTAGTGCCTGGTGAGATTTCTCCTGTGCGTGATTAAACAATAAAAATTTTGTTCAAAACGCCGTTGATTGATGAAATAAACCAACAAAAAGACGCCAGATGTTTTGTACAAAGCAAAACGGAAGAACGCCAGATGTTTCTAAAGCAAAACGAAAGACGCCAGCTGCTTAACGAAAGAACGCCAGAGTTTTTGTAAGCAAATGGTTTCTAAACAATGAAAGATTCACAGCGTACAGTGTAAAATTAAAAGTGCGCTGCAAGGTCGTCATAACTCAGCGAACCTTTAGTATAAACGCGCCCGATGCTCACGTCGGTGATGATGTACTGGGCAGAATTCACGGAAAGATTCACCGGTTTTACCGATGAACCTTCGCAGCTTCGCCCACTCATCATCATTCACTCCGTGGATATGCGGTGATTTTTTCTCAGCTTCTAACGGACCGATTAGAACAATTCTTGGCATAATGCTCTTTATTGGGCGCTCGCAACAGCTTCCAACGGCTTAACTAAAATTAGTTATGTCACCTGGTGAGGGGCCCTTTAATGAACGAACGCAGCCGTGTATCAATCTCGTGAAATGCACAAGATATTTTTGCAGCACGGACAAACTTGTACCTCAAAGCTGGTAATTTATCTTCCCAAACGCGTATCAACGCCTCCGGAGTCGCAACGCTCAAGTCGACACGCTTTTGGCTCGATATTTTGCTGGGAGCCGAGCTGCTCGCGACCGACACGGGGGCCGCTATGTTATCAGTTTACGGCGCTAACAGGGGCTGCCTACCTCCGTTTACGAAAACGGTCCTTAGCGGATTAACTGCGCTTAGGGTCCTCGTGTGACAAGGTACAGCAGCCGTTAGACTTAATGGCCGTCGCACTTAACTGTGGTTAGACTACCCGTGTGACGAGGGTATAAGTTCACCAAGGAAGACTGTCTTTAAAACAAGATTCACGCGCCTGTCACAGACCAACACAAAGGGACCAGACCAAGGAGGTTAAAATTTTCTTTTCACACCTCCTTGGACCAGACCAGTGCCGAAGGAGTTCTTCCTCACCGAGGAAGAAGAGCTCCTCCGACAAGCTCTGTGTGCAGTCGCACAGCGAAAATGACTAGCGCTTTCCTGACGCGCCCTACCAGTTGAAGGCGACTCATTTTTTTTACGGGTACTACTGAGCAGCCGTCTTGTGTTATTGGTTTTCTTAAGAAATCTCAAAATCTTGTGAAATTTCATTGGAGATAACGCTACCAAGACTCTTCTGGACGAGTTACTTTCATCGGACACATCAATCTTTTATATTATAGCTAACCTAAAACTTACGTTCGCAAAACAAACGCGCATAATCTGCCATCGCGAATGGCACGAAGCTATGCTTTGAAGCTGAACTACATGCAAACATGCAGGCTTTGTGAGGGCTTCCAACCCAGAATTCGTTTCGGGTGAAGCACCTTAGGGTCTCGGTGTGTCGGCGTGCATCGTCGTTTGCTGTAGTGACGGTCCATTTCCTTGAGCGCAAGAGAGAACGTGCCCTCACCCACGAGAGACAACGCTGACGCAGGCAGCGTCTGTCAGCGAGTTTCTTGACTGGAAAAAACCGACTGCTCGCACTGCACAACCGTTTACCGGCCACCCCACTAGATCTTGTCCTGCAACGTAGTGCCGGTGAGAAATATCACTTCTGCGCACTTGAACAATAAAAATCCGCAGCGTGCAGCTTAACTAAAAGCGGACTGCGGGGTCTCTGTGTCTAAGGTTTCTTCTGTGTGTCATTGCCTTATTAGCAGTGATTTCGCTGCAACATCGGCGCACACTGCACGTTTCGCCCTTGCACAGGTTTCGCATTAGTGGAGCTGAAACCTACATGCTACGTACCTCCTCAATTTTTTATTTACTTGTTTATTCAATCTGCCTTCAGGCACGCCACGTCTCCGCGGTCGTTGAGGTGAGTTTTAGCCGGACGACATCGAGACAGGGTGGGCAACAGAGCCGAGCTTTAAATGTTAAACGTCTAGAGCATAGTGTACCCTACTGTTGGCGATCGGTAAGCTGTTGGGCTTAGAGAAAATCGTGAACGCTTTGGAGTACCATTGCATTCTACAATAGGAGAGCCTAAGCTGTCGCTCGCGTCTATGCAGGGAAGTTTATTGCATACTAGTAACAACATTCCGGAGGCACCTGTGGAGCGCATCGCCAATGGAGCCGAATGCACATGTGCACGCTTGGTTTAAGTCATCTCGAAAAGCCTCCGTAGTCGATCTGGTTTTAGAGCAGTGTTCTGCTGCTGCCCCAAATGCCATTACTTATAAGCCATGCAATAAAAAGCGCTGCGACAAAAGAAAATTGTTTCCATTACACCATTTAACCAAATGCTTGCGAGATGAACTCCTCTAATTGTTTGTTTAAATGTGTGATGCCAATTCCTGAGCACGCCAGGGCATGTTCAACCAGTGAGACACGCCGACTATTCAAACGTAAAATACGCTGCATCGCCCAGCGGTTCGAATGCCGCACGCGTACGATAAAAGTTGTGCCTTCACTATGCTACTGTTAAAGAGGCGGCCCCCTGCACCGTTTGTAGCGCCCATGGCAACGCTGTAGATCATGTTAGGCAAGACTAGCCGACATTATCTGTTACTTAACCGACACAATCCAATATTAGGCATCGCATAGCAAGCAGTAGGTGACGCTAGCCATCATTGTTTGTCAGGTGCGCGCTACAAAAATTATTCATGGTTTGTTTATTAAACTAATCGTCTACTTCTTCATATTGGTTTAGTGGATATTCTAATTTTCGCAAACAGCACAGCGATGCACAGCAGACGAAAAAAGAAACAACATAAAAAGAACGCGTTATATAACAAAAAATCTCACCGGGCCCCTAAGATACCTCGCCTAAGACGTCGCTATTTTACAAGGCGCTTTATATTACGCGAACGCTGTTCATTTTCATTATCTTTTGTCAGGAGAACACCGCAGAGACAAAGTGTCATTGCAGCTTGTGCGATCACGTGATATTTCTGTACCTTTTTCATTGCGCTGTCTTGCACTAGGACTTCAATACACTCCACACAAAGTCGCGCAACCGTGCTTCCTCCGAGCTGACCGTATATCCACTGCCGCAGGCGGCATCGAGGAGCGGCTTGTAGCCCAGGGCATGTCCCTAAAAGGTGGTTCAGGTCTGCATCCCGCACTGGCGCAGAACAAAGTGGGCAGCTCGAAGGTGTTTCGGTTTACCTCCCTTCCCAGGGATTGAAATCGTCACAGCTGCACACACACGGACTCTTCAGAGCGATACATCCTCTTCGGGATCGAGTCCACTCGGGATGTTATGACCGCGCGTAGGTTTGAGAGCTCACGTAGTGCGCCGAAGATTCCTTTGTACTGTCCACAGTGTCAGAGGATAGAAGCAGGAGCAGAGTTAAGGGGCACACGACCGTTGCACAATATAAGGTGGAATCAGCCAGCAAATGGCTAGATGGGGCGAATCCAACACACCCAAACAGAGAATGGATAAGCTGCAACACAACAGTGAAATCGCGTTGCTCCACCCACAGAGTGACCACGCGGCGGATTGTGCGGACAGCCTGCGTCGAGTCTATGTAAATGATAACACTTGATGGGGGTTGCATCTCGACGAACGTTTGAAGTACGGCAAGGCCACCACAGAGAGCAACTAACTCTGATAGTACGGATGTAATGGGGACTCTAACGTAAAGAGCACGTCTGGTCGACATATGGGTAAGAAGGGCAGACTAAGAAGGTCTGCAGTATGGACGATGTCAGCCCGGCGTCCACACATGCTCTTAGTTCAGCTTTCTGAGGTACCAAAAATGAGGGCGGAAGGATGGGGTGTGTACTTATAAATAGTGTTTCCATTCACCTCAAGACGGGTGCATCCATGCGGCTCAAGTGTTGACTTAGCAATGATCTCATGGGGGCAATAACAAGGTAGGTTCTTCAAGCAAAGGGGCTTTAGGGTCCATGTATTATACGTTAAGGCAGCAGCCGCACGAACATTGATGTGCCTTCTCATCATTCCATTGAGTCTTTGATAAAATGAGCTCACCCAGCGTATTGCGCTGTCTCTGCCTGGAGTGTCGGAATCGGTGTACTTTGGAAGGCCTGTGATCATACGCATGGCTTCACGATTTAGGCTTTTTAATCGCAGCTACTCTGATTTGGTCAAGCGCAGAAACCGTGCTTGGTACACCAATCGAGGCTGGACAACCGAGTATACCAGTTGCCCCGCGATACGAGTTCTTGGATTCTCCCAATATCCAGACAACATTATTGGTATCCAGAAGCCACATAAGTACCGGTCCTTCCCTGTTTTTGTAAGCTTCATATGGTATCCCATGAACGCGTGGACCAAACGGTTGTCGATTGCCGCCTACAGTTCGGCCATAGTAAACGATTACCCCGTACCTCCCAGATATTCGTTGCTTGTGGCTGCTTTTGCCTGATTCGGAATGAAGAATGCGCGTTTGAAAGTGGCGGGCGCACTCTCGGAGTTTCGGTACAAGGATCGTGCGACCTCTGGTGCAAATAGGACAGGATCTATCCCAGACGCGCTGGATACTGAATCAGGAGCTCGTGCACCTCGCTCTATCACCCGAAATGTAAGCCAAATCGAATAGGTTTTAGAGGAAGGGTCAAGCGACGCACATTATTGGATCCAGTTACTTTTAAAAAGATGCCTTTCATGCGTACGAGTCACCGCAGGCACTTGATTGAAGTTCTACCGATTCACAAAATAATCTGGGAAGCGAGAAAGCGTTTTCTCTGTCCGACGATGATCTGCCCACAAGTGTAGGAATTGAAGATAAGGTGTGGCGCGGCACTCGTCGACCTAAGTACTCATGGTATCTTTGGGAACTATTGTTGGAATGCCGTCTAATGGATCTACGCGAGCGGTCACCGCAAGTGCTGATATCCACTCATTTACCTTACAGTGCACTGGATCCCAATTCGTAGCTTAGCACATACGGCACAAACATTGTAGTATTCGTGTGCAATCCTACGTGTTTAAGGCAATGGTCACTACCTCAACAATCTGATTATTTTTGCTGCTGAGCGATGCATGGACAAGCGACCAAGTGATGTCGGGAGAGTAAGCAGGAAAACGGTCATCCACAACCGAAACACAAAACGGAACTGAAGAAGATGAAGGAGTGCGCGAAAGAGGAGATGAACGTTAAGCTCGTGGGCTTCGGAACGTCTACGGGCTGAGGAAGAACTTGGCCAGCTTGCAAGAGAGCAGTACGTTCGGCCTGAGGGACCAAACGGATCGAGCTGGTGCCAGCAGACCAGCCGGGGCGAGCTTGGCGTGTCCCTGGGACGAGTGGTTGCTCCGGACCGGGGACCGGGTCTGTGGTGCTGTCCCTGTGGTGGACGAACGTGCGGGCCAAGGCGAGCAGCTGAGCCTGTTGCAGATTCGGGTCCGGCCCAACCAGTGGCTGAGATCGTGGTCATGGTGCCCCGTCAGAGCGGGTCCGGCACAACCAGTCGCTCAGGGCGTGACATTTGTACTAAGTGGGCTTCGTACAGAGTGCTTGGGCCTCGTACACAGTGCTTGTGCACCTTGGCCGACTGCGTCGTTGCCCTTCGACGGTACCGTGAGTGACATCCGACTGTGAGGACGCGCCGAGAGCTCGGTGTGCATGGTCGGGGACTGTAACGTTAGGACTTCAGGAAGAAGTATTGTATTGTTTGGCCAGGAAAGTGTGTGTAATTGGGATTTTGTGACGTGCACAAATGTTTCTCTTGTCTATGAGTTGGCTGTTCGTATCTGAAGGCCCAAGAACTACCCCACTCGCATTGTCGCCGTGCCGAGTTGATGTGTCTGGTGAATTCAGTACCTAGCACTGTCCGTCCACGAATGTTTCCATTAGAGTTTGAACCCTTTGGCTCGTAGTGGGGTAAATCCAGGCCATATGGGGAGCATTAACGTTCCCCGCCATTAATAACGCTCACCCAGAATAGGGTAGGTATGACGCAGATTTCCCAGGCATCCGATATCAGTGTGCGAGTTCTGCCCACTGAACGGTCCCACATAACAAGATTGCAGAATCAGTTCAGTACAATGGAGTCGAAAAAACACGGTAACCATTTCCTGCCACCAATTGCGTCATTGTGACGACGGGATGGATGACAGTGGAAATTTGTTGGTGATACAGTCCACTTCTCCAGGGTGCAGCCGGGAGCGCCGCAGCGCTGGTCTACAATAGAGGGGTTTGTATATGCGTTAAAACCGTAAAAACCTCGTAGAGCGTTGGTCTCCACCAAACTTTGTTTTCAAACCACAGCAGTTCCATTGTAGATCCCCAGGGAGAGTGGTCGATTACCTAGAACGTCATTTTGGAAGATTGACTGCTAGAACCACCAATTGTTTTGCAGTTGTTTGACTAAAAACTGCGAGAGCTCCGTTGCAGATAAGGTACGAGGGTAAAAAATTGGCCGCGTATCTGCGTGCTTCGCTGAAAATGTCGTCTAAAGACGATAGAAGAGGCGCTGCGTGACATATGGACGCCATCTGGCAATACGTCGGGAGACATGAGTCCTGTGTTGCGGGCTGGTAGTCCCGGCGCAGCCGCAGGCGAAGACCGGCGGTGACCAACGCGACCGGCGGGGACGCCAGCCAGCCCGAACACGCGGTTTGACGCGGAGCGCTGAAGCAGAAGAAACGTCCGCACTCAACGAGTACTCTCTACACACTCTTTTATTTATACGTCGCCTGGGTAAAACAGGAATGCCAGAGCGGCGCCCCATGGCATTCGTACAGTGCAATACAGAACCGAAACCGAAACACAAGCTCGTGCAGAGGGCACGGAGGAAGGCAAGTTTCAGCGCAGTTGCATTTTCAGCGCATCTTAAGAAACTAGGTCTTTAGAATTACGTATGTATGCATTTTCTATTAAAGGAACACACCACCTAATACTTACCTAGTGATGTTGCGCCTCAGATGTGCGTAATGTTTGCTTTTTGATCGACAATGTACACAAGTATTAACCTAGTCAACCGTTCGAGCTGGCTGGCCCTTGGGCAAGTGGTTCAACTTTGGCCGAGTGGCTGAATCGAGTGACATGCCGACAAACAGAAAGACAGACAGAAAGACAGACCAAAATTTCTCCTTTTAAGTATCCCAAGAAAGACTATCGTCTTTAAAAGCCACAGGTTGAGGCTGGTGCACGGCAGATGCTCCTGCTCACACACTTGTGTGTTTGATCGGTTGGCATTGGCGTTGGCGTTGACGACGCTGCGACAGACGACGGACCTCTTGCAACGATGCCAAATGTCTACAGATCTCAACTAAGACAGGATTCGTGTCTATTTCTTTGTTTGAAGATAGCGTAGCCGCATCTCGTGTCTTTTGGGGGCGACACTGTTTCACTCCCTCGTAAGCTGTCAAGTGATTAGGCGGTACAAAATAAGTTCCTGCTTGAGTGGCATCACCGTCTTCTTCAAGTAGAGCAAAGCGATTGGTTGTGGGCACTGCACTAGCAGTGCGATGGTTTGCAGCCTTGGAATTTTCGCGGTGAGCTTTGCACTTGGTATTCCTGGCTCTTCGTTTGGTTGGACAGCCCTTGTCTGTTATTTCATGGTCTATTGATTTACACAAGCCACACTTAAGTGCAAGAGCGTCTCCTGCCGCCATGTTGAATCAACTACATACGGACAGGAGGAGAGCATATGTCCAGCAATGAACAACCGCAGCAATGAACCACTGATAACTGGTAGAGTGGAAATTGCAGTAAGCATTCGTAGAAAATATTGCACTCGGGGGAAGTTCGAGGACCCCCCAGAGTGACGAGACACGCAGGAACTTTGTCCATGTAACGCGAACTAACCTCTTGGTGTGACGCAAAAGTTAGACACTTTACCTACTAGCCTGTGTTTTCACCTGTATCCACGCCCGTGACAACACAGCGACCAAGGTCGGAACCCGATATCAAATAGGCTTCTATGGGTACGATTGTGTGTTCAGATGTGGCCACAACCTGCAGCGTACGTGATGCACATCTTGGATGAAGGGCGCGAGACAGATGCAATGTTCCTGGATTAGCAGCTGTCAAACCTTTGAAATGTGCTCGTATTCAGGCAGTGATTCAGAGCATGTTGAAGTGCACGGTTTGAGAACACTGCAATATCGAAGCAAGCTAGTGGCTTAACGGCCACTTTGTGGACAGGCCCCGAAGCATGAAACTCCGACAGCTCGTCTTAAGAAGCAATGCGACTCCGTTTAAATGCTGGAGCGGCCCCCGTCGCAGCAAATGTGGCAGACGATGCGTCTATTCGGTGTTTGCCTTAGCCAGAGAGTCTTGGTACTTTATTCGTCGGTTTGCAAGTGTCCATAACGGAAGCCGTTGCCTCATAGCAGTCCTGCGTTTCGGTCAGTACTAAAGCTGCACCCCACTTCATCGGCACTGCTGTCGCGCACAAGTGACGAATCACTGCAGGACGCGAGACGAGCGCACCCTGTTGAGGGTACCGCTGGACAAGGTTAGGCCAATGTACGACTTCGCAATCATCATTGAGCCGTGGCTACCCCCAGGTCATTCCATCGGGTATGCTGACCACTCGACGAGGGGCCAGGAGTTGCCTTGATCTCACATGTGGTACAGAGTCACGATAAACAGAGTATAGCCACAAAAGTGGCGAAGCTTGCAAATAGTCGCACAGGGCTTGATACAGCGAAGCTGAACGATTCGGACGTCTAAATTGGTTTCCTGTAGGTTGTTTTAGGCTTTAGCTAGGTGGTGCTAGGTTGTTTCTAGGTTTCTTCGAGGTTGTTGCGAGGCTTTCCTAGGTGGTGTTAATTTGCTTCTAGGTTGATTCTACGTTGTCGCTAGGCTTTAGCTAGTGGATGCTAGGTTGCTTCTGGGTTAATTTTAGGATGCTTCAAGGTTGTTTGTAGGCTTAGCTAGGTTGTTGCTAGCTTACATCAAGGTTGTTTCCAGGTTTTAGCTAAGTGATGATAGATTGTTTCTCAGTATTTGCTAGGCTTTTAGCAAGGTGATGCTAGATTGCTTCTAGGTAGCTTCTAGGCTTTTAGCTATGTTGTTTTCTAGATTGATTCTGGGTCAATGCTGGCTTTTAGCTAGTTCTTAGGTTTTTTCTAGGTTATCGGTTGTTTTGTTAGACTTCAGAATCGTCCAGCTTCGCTGAATCTAGCCTTGCGCGACTTAGTTCAAGCTACACCATTCTAAGTGCGGAGCACTTTAGGGGCCCGTGCTGTCGTATACCGTCGTCGCTTTGGAGGAAGCAGCGAGAAATAGAGAGAGAGAAAGAAAGGGGAAAAGATAGGAAGAATATTTTAAATAGAAAAAAGAGAGAGAGAAAAAAGAAAAAAACGGAAAAAAAAAAAAATGAAAGACAGAGACGAGGAAAGACAAACAAAGAAGACTGCAGTTCCACACTTCCTTCAGGCTTGGCACCACTAGCGCGAAGCTGCCTTCATTTTTTTCTCTTTCTCTCTCTTCATCTCCTTCTTGCTTCAGCTATCGCTATTTTCTATTTCTATCTCTTTATTTCTTTCTGTCTTTCACGTCTTTCACGTTCAACACTTCGCCGAGCAGAGTTTTCATTTAACGCTCGCACCTACTGTACTCGGTAGTGGGCTTCCCCAATGCCTGTGCCGCATGCCCACCTGAGGAGTTTTGAAATACGGAGCACAACACTTACCGATAGCATAAACAACTTCACCGTAAATAGAATGAAAAAAGCGCGTGCCGGTTTATGATGATGACAGATGTTCCAAACATTGTACACACCAACGTTTTTGCGACCGGCTTAAGCAGCTTCGCTGCTAGAAACTGTTCCGAAAACCGCACCACCAGTCGCGAACGTGCAGGTGTTGAGACCTCGTCCCAACGCGACCTTAAAACTCCGAGATCTAATGCTTTCGCCTTAAAAGTATAAACAACAGTATTGTTGTAACCGTTACCCTCTTTCTGTCCGTTGTCCAGTGCTGAGCCGTTTGAAGTCAACAACAGCACGTACAACAAGGACGAAGAGCGAACGAATACACCACCGCTGACTAACAACGTTTTCCTTTATTGCATCAAGGCCATATGTAAAACAGAACAATTTTGAAGCAACAAAGCTTGGCAAATATTTCAGCTCCACTAAGTGAAATATGGGGAGGTGCGAAACATGCAATTTGCGCCGGTGTTTCAGCTTCCTCGGCCCTGCGTCGACATTGTCTTCATCGGCCCTGCGTCGGCAGCGCGCGTTCACCCTCCTTGCGAGATTATAGTTCAGCGTCCATCGCAGAAAGAGTTTTCGGAGCCAACGTGCGCCGTTCGCTCTCTCTCGCCACACGGCGCGCTTTCATTTGGCGCCGGAGATGTGACGGTGGGAGGAGCAATCGCGCCCTTGCTGCGGCGGTGGCGCCCTTCCTTGCGTTAACCGGTTTTAATAATTTAAAAGAATGGAAGAGCTGCCGTAAGTTGTCTTCGCATTACACACCGTAACATCCTACGAAGTATGCTGTACAGGAGAAAACTTGGCATTTGAAAAAAATTTTGAGACCCCATTTCACAAATTTCTGTCAATTAATGCAATTAAATCCTGCATATCTCTATTTTACATTAGTTTAAATCATGTTAGTTTATTCTGAACCGGTTTCGACTAATTATACACTTGTTTTTACCATAGTTTGTCAACTTGATTTCTATTGACGACGAGATGACACGCCGACAAGCCCAGACCCTAAGATGCTCCGCCCCTAAAATAACCTGCCCGGACGCGCGACCCCACAAAATCAAATCTACACAAAGATGATGGTAGAACATTTTTAGTGGTGATTAAAACTTTCGTAATCGCAAGCCTAAGGAGCGCCTACAAGGTTCGTGATTTCACTTTTTGTTAGTATAGCGCTGGTGTCATTCGTGCTCTTTTCGTCCTTGTTTTACGCGCTAATGTTCACTTCAAGCTATGCAACACCAACTAGCGCATCGCCGTACCCTTTTGCTGAGCCGTTTATTCAGTTGGGCTAGACTGACATGCGCTCGCTATTTTGCTGGTATTTGAAAAACCTTATAGGCATTACCATTCTCCATTTATGGGACAGCTTAACGATCTCCCAAACAGAGTGCTCATTACCCTAATAGTATCTTATTTTGACAGCGGAAAGCACACTTTTTCCTCAGAATTTTTTTGATGGTCGTGGGTGGAAGTAGAAAAATTTGAACATCGCTCCTTTCGACAATAGTCTCATATGGACTTGGCATTAAAGTATGATAACCTCCCTCTATGTACTTCATGCTGCGTCTTTTTATATTGACAAAAAAATATGTTTCAAAGGTGGACCTGTGCCCAGTAATATTTCATTAGACGTACTGCTGTTCCGCCTACGTCATGACGTCAAATTTCGTTGCCATCTGCGTTTGTGAGCTTATGAATACCTTGGTTCTCCATTGCTACATTAGAATTCCGCTAGCGCAGCCGGGTGCATACCTCAAGTATTATACTGTTTGAGTGCCTTTCGCATGTATAGGAGATGTCTAGGTGTAGAGGGCAGATTGATATTGCTTGGGCATTTGCGTTACAGGAGAAGATATTTGTGCTCGTGCATGAATTATGACAAGCGATCTTTATTGGCTGTGAAATGCCGCACAATAATTGCAGGCTACGCGGTCAGCTCCAGCAGTAGCCACAGAAAAGGACACGCGTCGTAATCACTTCTCCTCATCATAAATCTTACGTACTGCAAAATAAAGATGCATTAAGAACAGTTATATAGCACAGGAATCACCGATGAAGTTGCAAGGAAAGTCTGCTCGACTAAACGTAAAAAGCAAATTTTAGAAATGTCTGTGGCGCAATATTTTGGAGGACTACCTTCGCCTTACGCGCATGCCAAAATTTTCATTTTTCAATTGGCCGAGAAATAAAAAGGATTGATGGTTTAGAGTTCAGCTCAAATATCGGTGCTCCTGGATTGAGCGTACTTCGGCATCACTGTTACACGAGACCACATGTCTATGACGCTTCGCTCCGTGGGATCAACCATCAAGTACATTTGATATACATAACCGAAGCCGCCGTACATTGATACATATAATGGTCTCCCTTTGGGCAAACGTTCTATAGGCGGTCACAAACTAAGAATAAACTGAGGCTCCACCCACCGCTGCCGCTGTCCCCATCAGAGAACATTTGTCCTGACGCTCCTTCCAGTTAGCATGGGTGCCCCATCCAGTAGCTATTTACACAAGAGGCAAGCCTATGTGTAAGTTAGAGTCAACACGGATGTTAACGCAACAGCGCCAGTTATGACCCTATTATAAGGTACAAATCCATAGTTACTACAAGGCTCACTCTATGAATTCGATCGAAGCGTTCCATTCTCATGTGGAAATGTTTTGGCACACCACAGAATAGACCGACGAACCACCGGAGCACGCTATTTATTTCAGAATCAGAATCCATTTTATTTTCGCCACACTTTTTGGCGGTCCCCCAGGCAAAATGTTGTGCAAACAGCTTGACATAACCGGGTGGCCTACAGAGGGCAGCGCAGGCAGTGGATTTTACACAGCTGTACACATTGCAAGAGAAAACAAACAGCATAATAGAAAAAATATAGAAAAAGCTATATATAGAATGAACATCGGAGAACTGCTTCAGTGTGATGCACACAACATGAAATTTATTCCCTTTACTTAAGAAAAAATATTTATGGTTTCATCGAGTAATCACGCAGGTCTCATATGAACACACTGAATAGGGCGATTGACTCGCCACAGTCAATCTGTCAGTAGTCAGCTGTGGCAATGCTTCTGCGATAATGATTTCATTGCAAGTGATCTTGTACCCTAACCTACAAATTACGTATAACACCAATACTCAATCACAGCGTATTCGCACTCTTAGTAGCTTACACTCACCTGGAAACCAACAGAAGACAAGGTAATGACGTTGCTTTGGCAGTCTTCCAAAGGAATGCGAGCCCGCAGATGACAAGAACTATGATTGATGAACCCTGCTCCGTAATAAGCGACAACTAACGCCGCAGCTGTGCACATTATCATTCTTCAGGTACCATAAATCATGTGTCCAATAAAATACTGTAATCGGTGCCAGCCGCCGGCTAAGACGCCTTTACACCTTCCCTTGGTCACTTAAACTCGAGATTACAAATTGAGTTCGATGGAAGATGCTCGCTCCCGAGTTCGTATAAGAAAAGAAAATAGTGTATGGAGTTTAAAATCAAATATTTCTTCTGTTTCGTTTTCGCATGTCTCTTCGTTTGAAATCTCGTATCAACGCTATTCGGGGCCATCATGTAATAACAAATAAAAGAATCTCTGCAGTGCCGCACAAGTAATGCGCCAGTTCAAACCGTGGCACCATCCGCGCTTCTATCCGGATCCTCCACTAAGTTGCAGCTGCTATTTCGATCAAATTGTCTGGCACTCGTGGTAGCCCAGCTTGTAACTTCTGAGCTTCACTCCTGACGTGTGGAGCAAACCCGAAAATGCGTCAAATTCGCTAATTCCAAGGAGCAGTACCGACTCCACCGAAGACAGCCCAAGTCGACCTTCTAAAGATTACTATCACTTCTTCGTGACATACATTTGTGGCTGTGCTGAATCCTTACGTCTTTCTCTGCCTCAAAAAACTGTAAAAATTGCCACAGATAGTGCTGTTTCTTATTGAGCTAAGGGTGGTATTCGTTCCAAATTGCCTGAAATGGGCAATCACGAAAGCGTCCCCGCAACGCATTCGATATTGTGCGAGTGCTGACACACTGTTGCAAACAAAGATGCAAAAAGCTGTCGTCTGCCGAGGAGACAAAGTAATACTTTGGTCTTGAATGCGCATTTATTTCCAAACAACACTTACGCAAATAGAGATTGCAGTGAGAAAGGTCGTGCAAACACGGACCGCAATATGGTTCTCAGGCACACCGTAGTAGAGGGCTCCGGAAATTTTTACCATCTGGTGTTGTTATCATGCACTGACATCCCACAGTACACGGGCCTCTAGCATTTGGCCTCCATCGAAATGCGACCGCCGCGGCCGGGATCGAACCCGCGACCTGCGGACGATAAACATTAAGGCACGGCACGAAGGGGCAAGGGTGACTATATGGTACTGCTAAGTGGAACAATGCACCATTTAGAGGTTTAGCTATTCGCAATGCCCACGAACTATAGGTGGCGCGCCGTGCTTTTCAAGATGGCGCCAGGAGGAGGGTCAACCCGTTTGTCAGCATAGGAACAGATAGGACGTGCGGACGTACGGACCGTGCCACTTTCACCGGATGAAGTCATGAGCTGCGCTGAAATGGATATGAGACTAAAATACTTTCCCAAACCATGGAAAGTGCTAAGTGCTCGCCACCTAATTATTTGCTGCGAAGTGAAAGGTTATATTTCAGCTCCGTTACCGTGCATAACGATGCTTTGCGAAATCCTGTGCGTGCTACATAAACCTGTATGAACTAGAACAGACGTATAAGCTCAACGGCACTCCGAGGTAGTACGTACCGAGCCTGCCTCACGGATTTGCCGCAGTAGTAGGCCACCAGCGAGTAGCGCCATCGCTGCTGCGCGTGATGATGGCTCGCAAACATAAAAGTGTTCTGTGATAATACCCCGTCGTCATTACTTGCGCAGTCGGAAACGCGGAGTTATGTCTTCAACGGAACACAAGCATTTAACATGCCGTTCAGTAGCGCTTGTGTCACAGCCAAGCCGTGTGTACTTCGCTCGCATGTTGCAGGTTCGATCAGCACGATCGAAACATGAATATCGAAAAGAATGCACACGTATGCTTTTCGCAACGTCGAAGAAGTTCGCCGAGAGGCGTGGATTGTGGCCGTGACTGCACGTTCCATCGCTCTAACCATTTCGCTTCGCTGGTCGAGCTCGAGCGTGTTGGCGGCATGCGGCCCTCCGTAATATCCACAATAATTGATACATGCAATGCACAAGAGGAACTATGCTTTTATTATGATCTCGCTCAAGGATATTATACATTAAATACAATCAAAGTGACTTACGAGCGTGAAAGAACATTAACGCACGAGGGGACGTGAAGTGCAACTCGCTCCTCGTGAGTTGGCAGCTGGTGGTTCATCGTCGCTGTCACTCTCGGTGCTTTCACAGTCTTCTACGTCCAGTGAAAAATCCTCGTCGTCAAGTTGGTTTCTTTCAACATCACTGCTGAACGCAATCTGAAGAATTTCCTCCGCCGAACGACTTCGACCACTCCGCGTCACCACGTTTACAATTAGAGAGACGTCTGGGCGCGGAGAACGTTTTGCTCTCAGACCGAACAACAAGCAAATCGCTTGCAGTGTGCTGCCACCTATCAACAAACGTACAACAAGCGGCGCAACGGTGGCTATGAAACTCAACACACTGGCGAAGGACGGCGTGGATGGAAAGCGTTCGCTCCACGAAAGGCGTCGAGCAGACGCGTCCTCGAATGATTGAAACGTCGCTCGCACGATTCGTAACATCGCTTTACTGACAAAGGATAGAGGCCCTATTTTAATGTATCGCCAACTTGAGATCGCTCAGTTATACATGAGCACATCGCGAGCCCGCGCGACCTCCCTCCCGCATACAGTGTTATGGGACTCAGCACTACAAGAAACACTGACCAATTATATGCAAGTAAAACAGGGTGAGCTTCAACTGAATATGTCAGACGATAACATTTAACTTACCTAGGTGGCTACAGAAAGCCTCGCGAAGCTGATAGTATGTGTACACTGTGGGCTAGCATTGAAAGCGCGAGTTGCCACGTTATTTTCACGAAAACTTCGCGTCTCGCAAGAACGAATTAGATTTCTCGTGTCACGGAGGGCCCGGTTTGTTCACTGATGCAGGGAATATGCAAAGTCGTAGTGTTCCTTTCTTGCCAACGCGTTAACAGTGAAGCTAGCACAGCCGAACAAGGGAGAGACTGCATAGTGCCGCCATTTTGTCGTCTACTAACCCTCCTCGAGAGGACGCTCCTGAATTCCGCTCGGTGGCGCGACAGTCTATGGGCATTGCGAATTCTTTTTCCTCGTGATTTACGAGCCATGTTCGTGATATGATAAATTACGAGGCATGCCATAGTGAAGACTCTGTAAGCTATTCCTGAACATTTAGTTTTCTTCATTTCACGGGGAATATAGGTACACGGGCAACAAAGTACGAGGGCGTTGTTTTTTTTTGCTTTTTTTTTTATTTCGCTTTCGTCACCGAACACGCGCCGTCCGATTTAGTAGTGCCACAAGGAAGCAACTGGTATAGTTCTAGCACATGGGGTGCTGAATTCACATCGCGTAAATTGCGGAATATTTGCGCGTGCTCCTGACTCTCACCAATGTCAAATTTACCCCGGATGCTGTCGGAATCCAATGTACCACGAAATCATGCAATAATAATATTTAAGCCCATTGGAGAGCCCGTACCGATCATCTGGATGAACCAGATCCGACAAGGCAGCGGACTGTGACAATTTTCGAAATCTCCATGTAAATTATAAAAACCAAACGATCTGAAAACAGTCAGCAAGGTGTATTTATGTTAAGTCCAAGCAGTAGCTGCCTTGGCCGATAAATGTAGAAAGGCAATCCTCAGTGCGAACCAATGTGAAATGTAGAAATGACGTCATTAGAAGGATATAAAATATGCGGACAAAGCAGTCTTTTTCTCAGTAGTGCCAGACTTATCCAATAAAATGATTTAAACTTCTTAAAGAAATGTAAGCCAGTTCCACCCCAAGTGAAAGCTTTACGAACTTCGGATCATTGCTTCGCCTCTGTTTTCCTTGTGTTGATCTTGTGTATATCTGCTTTTTACAGCGAAAGCTGTTATGAGATCATTTCACCGGCCGTTTTTGGCGCCGTAGTTCTCCGCCGCCGCCGCTGCCGCCGGTGTCCGTAACCACTATCGCTCGAAATAAGAAAAAAAAAGCCGGCAGATCCCACGCATTGTGGGAATCGATGTAATGCGAAGCAGCCAGCAAAGAGCTGCATACATCGTCTTGTATGTCATTGAGGAAAATGCGTGTCATGGTTTTCATGTTAACTCCTACTATTTGTTCGTCACACAGTAACGTCGCGCAATACCAACTTGGGGGTCGATCAACCTAGAGAAACGGCCGCCAGCGCACCATGAGCGTGGCACGTAAGTCATGCTGTACATGACATGTGTGTCATGACTTTCATGTTAACTCGTGTTATTTATGTTCGTCACACAGTCACGTCGCGCAAGACCAATTCCGGGGTAGATCTAGCTAGCGAAACGGCCACCAGCGCGCCATGAGCGTGGCACGTAAGTCATGCTGTACATGACATGCGTGTCATGATTTTCATGATAACTCATGTTATTTATGTTCGTCACACGATCACGTCAGAAGAGACCAATTCCGGGGTAGATCTAGCTAGCGAAACGGCCACCAGCGCGCCATGAGCGTGGCACGTAAGTCATGCTGTACATGACATGCGTGTCATGATTTCATGATAACTCGTGTTATTTATGTTCGTCACACGGTCACGTCGCAAGATACCAATATTGTGTATATCAATCTAGCGAAACGGCCGCCAGCGCCCCATGAGCGTGGCACGTAAGTCATGCTGTACATGACATGCGTGTCATGATTTTCATGATAACTCGTGTTATTTATGTTCGTCACACGGTCACGTCGCAAGATACCAATTTCGGTGCATATCAATCTAGCGAAACGGCCGCCAGCGCCCCATGAGCATGGCACGTAAGTCATGCTGTACATGACATGCGTGTCATGATTTTCATGATAACTCGTGTTATTTATGTTCGTCCACGGTCACGTCGCAAGTTACCAATTTTGGTGTATATAAAGCTAGCGAAACGGCCGCCAGCGCACCATGAGCGTGGCACGTGAGTCATGCTGTACATGACATGCGTGTCATGATTTTCATGTTAACTCGTGTTATTTATGTTCGTCACACAGTCACGTCACAAGATACCAATTTTGGTGTATATCAAGCTAGCGAAACGGCCGCCAGCGCACCATGAGCGTAGCATGTAAATCATGCTGTACATGACATTCGTGTCATGATTTTCATGTTATGACTTGTCATTTATGTTCGTCATATAGTCATGTTACGCCATACCAATTTTGGTGCACATTCGATTAACCAAGCGACCAGGAGCACAAAGTCGTAGGCGGCTAGATAGATAGATAGATAGATGATAGATAGATAGATAGATAGATAGATAGATAGATAGATAGATAGATAGATAGATAGATAGATAGATAGATAGATAGATAGATGATAGATAGATAGATAGATACGGTCAAAGTCGCAGAAGTTCGCTAAGAAATGCTTCGCATTTAAAACGAAATAAAAAGAAATTCCAGGATGGAACGAGGTTCGAACCTGGGCCCTCTGCATGGTATTCCTAGTATTCAACCTCTGAGCCATTCCGGTGCTTGAAACTGCTTTGCAAAAAGGTCCTATACAGGCTTCATGTCGGGAAGGAACCACATTAACATATGCAATATGCGTGGTAGAAGAGTAAAATAAACACCAAGCGTCGCACAACGCGAATTCTGTAATCAGGCGTCACACAATGCGAATTGAGCAGCGAGAAGGTTGTTGAATGCTTCCAACCCATTACAAAGCGCTCCGCCATAATTCTTCATCGTCATCAGGCACAGCACCAACAAAAGGCGCATAATGCCTTACATGCGTTTAGCAGGTACCACGGCTGTTAAACAGAAACATAGCGCGCGCTAGAAGAAGAGGGAGACGAGAAACGGCGCGTGGCACGGGGGGCTTTTGGTTTTTCGCTGGAGTAAACGGCAGCGTTGGGACGCGCTGCTCTATATCTTCAGGCGTATTGTCCTTAAACCCGGTTTCTATTAGAACGAAGTCTTCGGATTTTACAACGGCTCTCCGTAGAATGACGAAAAATGGCACACCCCTTTCCCATCTCCGCTTCCCTTTCCCATTTCCCCTCTCCACTCCTCCTCTCGCTCTTCTCTCGATTTCCTCTCACCACTCCCCCTTCCCCCTTCCTCCTCCATTTTCCTTTCCCTCTCTCCACTCCCCTCTCACCTTCCCTCTCCACTTTCCCTCTCCATTGATCCTCTCCCCTCCCCCGTCTGAAACGCGGGCTCGACATGCCGAAACGCTATCGGCTCATGGTCCCCTTTAGCGGGAGATGGCGTGTTTTTCTATTGTTTTTGTGTGATTATGTGACATTTTATATTCTTTTCTGTTCTTTTCTTGCGATTATCTGATTTGCGTTGTTCTGATGATCTAATTTGTGTTCTATGGTCTCTTTTATACTGTTTTTCTACCGTTTGTGGGTTCGAGCGCGGTGCATCTAAGTCCCGACGCTGGTACTTTGCTGTCGCTTCGCTGGCTCGGACAGACGAATTAGTTCTTCGGCGACGCTGGCGTTCCCAACGTGCAGCCTATTCGGCTTATCTGTATCAACGTGGGACCTCCGCGACGCCAACGCGGGACACGAGATAATGACAGGGCAGTCCCTTAAGCTGCTAAGAAGTTAGAACAAGAAAGAAGAAGTGACAACCAAGAAGTTGTAATACGGAAACATAGATGCATATAGTATACTGCATCTGATGTCCACCTTCAGTACAAAGTTCTCCAAATCTACGCAACGGAATGCTTCACTTACTCGTACAGAAAGTAGGTTATTTGTTGTGTTGACATTTCAATCTTCAATAATTATTGCATTATACCGGTTTCTCTAGCTCTTGCCTCTACGAATGTATATGTAAAGAGACGCTGGATGTAGGATGAGACACTGTACTTGAAGCGTAGCACCTTCTTTTTTTTCGCGTGTGTAATGTAAATTACACGATTGGCATGTAAATAGCCGAGGCTGACTACTGGGTGATACAAGGAAACAGATTGGTTCCGCTGTAGCCTTGCACATGTATACGACTTCGGCACCTTCAGGTTCCGCCGCTTTCTCTCTACCCGGCAGCTGCACAAAAAAAAATTAAACAGATCACCCTATAAGTTTTCAGCTAGCCACCGCTTGCTGCACGGCAGCATATGCGCACACCGTGGCCGGTATTGTGACTGAGAGCCCGCAGGTGAAGCTGCACAACATTCTTCCTTTCACGCGCCACGTGTAAGTTATAACGCGAAACCGAGTTGCAGTTCCGACGGCCGCATCTATGCAGTCGCCTTTCGCGAAATACGTCGTCAACAAAACACCGGATGTAAACCAGGACAGAAGTGGCGAGCTAACAATGTAAACCTGGAGGTATATTTTTCCCACCTCTTCCATTGTCAGGCCACCGTACGCATGGCGAATTTTTGGCGTACGCGGAAGAGAGAACGGAATCCGGTGCACAATACTGGCAAAGCACTGATTCGGCGCGCGTGAAATTGAATTTCCGGGCTGGCGTAGCTTCCTTAGCGCCACCGTGCGGGAACTGAAGGGTCACGTTGCTTTACAGAAGCAGTTGGTCCCTAACACTATGCTTACTTGGTTCTCTATGCAGTTTCCAAAGAGTTTGCAGCCAATAAGTTGTAAACATTGCTCCTCGACGCAATCGTATGCAAATGCTACGGCACACATCTGTTATTCCGGGAGTTCTTATCGGTGGCAGCTCCAATACCTAAAGTACATTTGCTTCCGGCCAATGCTTTCCGGATTTTATATAGCAATATGTGCAATATATGCTTTTATTTATCAGTGTTTGCTTTCATTTCTTTCATTCTTACTTCAAGACGCTGTTGCTGTCGTTGTGATTAGGTTAACTGGTTTGCATTTTAGTGTGTGCTATGATTGAAGAGGCCTGTATTGCTAAGTTTATTATTATGAAATATTTATGAAATATTATGAAAAATATTATGAAAAACGAAAAGTCATAACACAATAGTTGAAGCAAAGGTAATCTTGGACTGTTTAATGAGCAAGGCAAACACCGCCACGGTGGTCTAGTGGTTATGGCACTCGACTGCTGACCCGAAGGTCGCGGCATCGAATCCCGACCGCGGCGGCTGCATTTTCGATGGAGGCGAAAATGTTTGAGGCCCATGTACTTAGATTTAGGCGCACGTTAAAGAACCCCAGATGGTCGAAACTCTGGAGCCCTCCACTACGGCGTCTCTCATAATCATATCGTGGTTTTGGACGTTAAACCCCAGATATTATTATTATAATGAGCCAAGGTGATCATATACGTTGACCAGTAGCGCGCAGCTGCTGAAGCTGCTGGCGGTACCAGCAAAGGAAAAACAAATACAAGGCAAGCACGGGGAGGGAACAGAATTAATAACGCACTTGAAATGTACTCATTGTCATGTGTAGAACCACGCCACTGCGTCTCCTTAACAAATTCAGACTCTTTTCTTCGTTAGGTCAATAGAGGCTGTACTAATGCGAGAATCTCCTGACATGGCGACTTCGACTGCCTCAATAATCTCCTAGGTCGTATCGTTGTTGCTTGTGCAGATGGCGATGCAGTTATCAAGTGAAGGTGTACAACCACAGCTCATACACTCTTGGCTGAGATGTTCAGCTGCTACATTCCAAGAAACGCTAAGATGTTGACGAAGTCTGTTATTTAATCAGTATTAACACGAGAGAGAAATTCGCGGGGGATGAATGCGGATCTTGGTGACGCCAACTGGCTGGGAAAATTCCCCACAAAAGCCGCCCGCTCACAAGGATGAGGCGAGCGGAGAGGGAGGCCAGTGTTACTAGACCACACGGGTGGCCTGTATTCCCACACGTATCTCCAGTTGCTGATGACGAAAGTGCAATGCGGGCCTGAAGGAACGGCCAAGCGCGGAATGAAGCTGTTGAGACGTGCGCTGCGGTCTTTTCCAGAATGCGCGGACCACTTTCACGTAAGAAATAGCGACGCTGCTGTGCCCTATGGTTGAGTCGCCAGCAGTGTTTCGGGTCTTCTTGCTGTCGCAAGTCCGCACTGAAGAAAAGTGCCATTTTTCGCGAGGTCGCTGGCGGATCCCAAATAGAACCAGAAAAAGTAGTTGTATTCGGCTTTGCAACTTCCTGCGTCTAAGGATAGCGTTCAGGGTCTGCGTCTCAGGATAGCACGCCTCGCAGTCATGCGCTCCGGCCAAGGGGCGAGGTTGGGGCTGGAGTGGGGGATGTCGTAATCGATTAATCGAACAGTTTTAATCGATTAATTCGATTAATCGAAAGGCACAAATCGATTATGATTAATCGATTAATTGTGGACCTTTAATCGATTAATCGATTAATCGTTCATCGATTTTACCATCCCTAACGCCATGACGAGGAGGACAACGAAGATTTGAGGACGATATTGTTCTCAGTGAAATTTATTACTGCGAAGGCCTGCATATCCGGGAATATATATATATATATAATATATATATTATATATATATATATATATATATATACACACCACAAATAAAATAATTCAGAAGAAAAGGTATTCCAAGCGCGATACCGGTGATGCGATCCTGCTGCGACTGCTAGCTCCGCAGCGCGCTGCGTTATACTATTCCGCGATGAAGTATACACATCCTCCATCATTCTAACGGCAAGCCATTACCCCCGTATTCACAAACGCTCCTTCCCTTGAACTTGACTTGCCACCGCCTTCAACGCGTTTCGAACGCGCTGCCTTTAGGCTGTGCCAAGGCAGCACAAACGCGTTTCGAACGCGCTGCCCAAGGCGATGGGAAGTCAAGTTCAAGTCGAGGAGCGTTTCTGAATACGGGAGTTACCACCGTATTCAGAAACGTTCCTTGACTTGAACTTGACTTGCCACCGCCTTCAACGCGTTTGGAACGCGCTGCCGTTAAGCGGTGCCAAGGCAGCAGAAACGCGTTTCAAACGCGCTCCCTTGAGGCGGTGGCAAGTCAAGTTCAAGTCAAGGAGCGTTTCTGATACGGGGGTTAATGTACAAGAGTTGCCGCTGGCGGCATCTAGAGGCAGGAGGTGTTCAGCGCGTTCATTATCACTCTCGAGATTGCGCGAAGGACGCGCTTTAAAGGCCGTCACCCTCCTGGCAGCTGCGTTGGGTAGGCTGCTCTTCTGTTCGGAGGAGCAGCGTCGTTTGACGCTGGATCAAACGCAAGCGGCGTTGAGTCAAACGCACGGGACGCCATACGTGGCGAATTGGAGATTTTGAGAATTGGGGACCGAAGACGCTGGGCCCCCAAGCTGCGTTGGGCAGCCTACTCTTGCGTTCGGATGATCAGCAGAGTTTCAGAATTGGGCCAACGCAGGCTGCGTTGGGTCAAACACACGGAGCTCCACGCGTGACGAAATTTAAAATCACGCGAGACGCGGGCCATACTGCGCCGTGCCCGCGCTGCATCTGTAGCTTCTCGCTGGTGAGACGCCTTAGAAACCCACGCTAGTTTTCAATTTCGATTTTTGCGTCTCGGGTCAACGCGAGCGCAAGAGCCCAAGAGTGGCTTGGGTTCTGCGCATGCGCCCTGGCGGCTCGCAAGCTTCTTGGGTCCCCAAGCTCCTTGGCCCCCCAATTCTCAAACTCTCTATTAAAATTATGCGAGACGCGGGCCATCGTGCGTCATTGCCCGCGCTGCGTTTGCATCGTCTCGCTGGCGTCCCACGTAGTTATCGATTTTTGGGTCTTGGGAAAACGCGAGCTCGAGAAGGCAAGAGTGGCTTGGGTTCTGAGCACGCGCCCTGGCGACTCGCAAATTTATTAGTCCTCTAGCTAATTGGATTCCGAATTCTAAGTCTTCCTAAAGCTTCACCGGCATTGGATGTGCGCCTACGACTTGTACTTTACATACAGGACATGGTCGCCCGTGCTCGCGTGCTTATCTTTTGAGGGGGGAGGTTTCACGTCGTGTGCTTTAACCATAATGTTTGCGTTGAAGCTCCAGACGGTACAAAGGTCAGTCCGCTCCCTCCAGCGGCCGCGTTACTTTTCATGCGTCCTCTTTTTGTGTTTGAGCAGCGCGCTGAAAGTGTCGAGCTGTGGGAGTTGTAAGCTCGCGCTCGCCCTGTGTAGGTTCTTTTCGAGCGTAATTTGTTCCTGAGCAGCGCGCAGCAGTTTCGAGCTTCTTGCCGTTCTTGTTGTGAGACTCCAAGCATGTTGCTACCGCATTCATTGCTTTGCGTTGCGGCTAAATTGTGACTTTTTCATCTCTGCTGAAAAAAGTGTGCCCAACTTTTTGCATCAGTCATTATTAATTAGTGAGGCTTCGGTCAGCAGTCGAGTAATATGAATTGAAATGAAGCATCTTTCTACGTTGGTCAGCTTTGTGTTAACGAAGAAGTGCAGTTATAATAGTAATTTTTTTTTCACCAGAACGGAAGGATGTCGCCTCTTGATGCTTGAGAGAATCTGTATGAGCTTTTATTAAAACTTTGGAGTGCACCGAAACTGTTTAGATCGCTGCTGCATCACAACGCCGTATTATTTATCATTGCAGGAGAAAAAAAGAAATCCTCGTTCCGCAAGCGCACAGCTCAAAATTGAGGCATCAATCACGCTTCCGGCGCGTTAAAAGATTTTATAGAAGTATATGAATATCGTGGAACAAAAGTCGACACTACGGTAGGCACTAAGTTTGTGTTCAATGCAGATGATTTTGCTCTTTATAGCTACAATTTTTTTCCTCGTCATGGCGCTTAAATTACGTGTAATGATCCGGAGCATTCTGCAGGATAACTATGTAGTCTGCGAGAGCAAGCGACGCTGCACCAAACATCTAGAAAACTCGTTCGAACGTATTATTTACTGCTTTTCATCATTAAAATGCTGCAAACATGTCTATGCTTTATTTTTCGTTAAGGGTTCTTTCAGAAAAACGGGTTAAACGGGCTCACGAAAATGAACAGCGTCAAATTGCTCATCAAAATAACCACATCGACAGAAAAAGTTGATATCAGTGATCGGTATGTGGACCATGTGGTGGTAGAGCTCTGCCATCTGCTTGAACATCACCTCTCACACAGCATTCATTCAGCAGGCCACGAGCAGGGTTTACCACAAGCACGCACGTTCTTACGATCGAAAAAAAAGTGGTATGGTCGCTAGGTTTGGTCATCGCGGCCATCGTGGCTGCGGTCCACACCCCCGACACGAGTGCAAAACGGCTGCTGCAGCAGGAGCAGCACCGCCAAGCGCTAACACGAAATTGCGCCTTCTTCCCCACCGCGCGGGAGTCGTTGGTCATGTCGCTCCACAGGTCCCTATATACCCCGAGGACGCGGGGAGGGTCACGTCCACTCGCCAATATGGTGACGGTGTTGTCAAGTGTCCACATCCCCATTTCTCCCCGAGGATTTCTCCCCCATGTGAATACCCCTTTAGGAACCTGCCTGTTTGTCCGATATATTTATTTCAGTGACATTTCAAAATGTCCCCACACAAAGAGGCCAGCTTGCACGGTATAGTAAAGCGTTAGCTTTTCTTACACCGCCGGTTTCCAGCGGACGAATCCTCCAGCTTCGAAGAGTTCTGTTCCATTTTGCCGGGCCAATATCAGCGACTGCCCTCTGTTTACACGATATCTCTACATTTGTAGAGAATGCTTGTTTCACTCGATCCCAGCGGCTCGCCAATTGTCCTGGATGCGCGAAAGCAATAAAGCAAGGGGTACGCAATCGGTGCCTGGCGGGCAGTAGAAGCGCCGTTGACATTGCAAGTGGCTTTTCGAAAGCTACCGGACTGGGCAAGCACACTGCCGCGATGTCACCGGTCTTTATAGGAGCAAAGCCTGGCCTTCAAGCCATCACCTCTACGCTTAATAAGAGTTTACGAGCAAAGAGGGCACGCTGGCCGTGACAGTATGAGGATTGAAGGAAAGGGTGGCACTGGGAGAACAGTGCCGATCCATTTGAGAACTAGCAAAAAGTCACGCTAAGTCAAGCAAGGTGAAAGGAGCGAGTCACGTGCAACAGAGTACCTTCTGTCGCTCCATGTTCGCAGCAGGAAATTGCGCACGTGAGGTGCCTTCTATGTCCGCTACTGTGCTTGCGTTCATTAAAGCGTAGGAAGGGCGCTCGTGTGCTTAACTGTTGGCCCGGGCTCAAAGTTTTCTAGCTCGTTAATGTGTTAGCAGCTCAGCCGGATATACTCATAATAATTTCTGTGTGTTTTTTTTGCATGCACTCGTCGACAACATGCTATCTTTTTAAGCAGCTGCTTGGCACTTAGGAAGTTACTCTTTAGGTTATGTTTCGCAAGTGATTTGCGTGAGTTACCTCTAGTTAATTGAAGAAGGTATTAACGAACTTTATGTTGCGAAAAGCACATGTATCTGAAGAAATTGGGGAAACACGCGAAGGAGGGCGAATTATCAATTCTGACTGTTGGCTCAACTTGTTATTTCAATGTTCTAACCAGGAAATACGTCTATGAACCGCGAGAGCGTCTTGATTTAAACGAAATCCGAGTTCTGGTTTTCCTCCTTGCAATAGAACTTTTTCGGGTTTTGGCCTTCTGAATAATCATTTGTTTTCATTGGGCCTAAAAGAATGGTCTGAAAAAAGCGCGCACATTCAAACGTCGTGCCCAACCTTCTTCGCTTTAATATACGGCAGCTGTATGGCTAATGACAGCAAGTTCATTTGATTTTCGATCGCCAAACATTCAAAATGGTCTCCTGCTGCTGCACTGCTTCAAGCAAAACGCCAGGCTCCTCGCCATAAAAGCAAAATTCGATGTTGTTCGCACGCAATAACAAAGAACTGACGTGCAGTTCGTCAGATCTATGTAGTTTTGGAAAGCCACATTAGGCTTTTAGGCACAGCTGATAAGTGAAAAAGATGGAGCTTTACGGTCGTTTTGCCTGTTGTGATAAGTGTGGCTGATACCATGTTTAGGCGCTTTTTCAGACACAGCGCAGTCGCTGTGTGCTCTCATTTCGTTGTCCCGTCTTTGCGGCTGTCTCACGCTCAGATATGTATGTACTAGCTGGTCCGCATACGATCGGTCTTGCGGTATATTTCGAAGTGATTGCGTTCTTGATTGGCGTCGTGGGAGTGGCCCACCGGTGTCACCCCCTAAGGGGGGTCGAGCGCCGCCTCCGGATAATAATGAAGTTCCTTTGCCTGCCTGCTAGCCAGTATTACAGCAACCCATGTTATTTGTTGTTGCCTCTAACTACCCATGATTTGGCAGCAAGACTTACGACTGTTCACTAGTCCTATTGTGACGGCAGCAGTACCGCGATAAAAAAAATCATGTAAACTCACGCAGCAATTGTGAATTATTGCTTATTTATTCATTTATTCACAATACTTACAGCGCCCGTGTGAGGAATTAGTGTAAGGAGATGTAATAGCATCGAAAAAGGAATACAAACACATAATAAAATACCAATTGGTGACGCGTCATTACAGTGACGTATTGCGTTGGTTGTCCCTGTGTT